>NC_069499.1:30712374-30787374 GCF_027579735.1 Bombina bombina | reverse complement strand
CCATTGGCTTTTTATTGCATTGATAGAACAATTTTAAAAGCATCATCTGTGTTAAAGGGACATTGTACACTAGATTTTTATATGCATAAATGTTTTGTAGATGATCCATTTATACAGCCCATACAGGGTTTTGTAACAATGTATAGTTTTGCTTATTTTTAAATAACATTGTGCTGATTTTCAGACTCCTAAACAAGCCCCAAAGTTTTAGATTTATACTGATGTCTACAGATTCAAGCTTGCTCCTATTTGTCTAATGGGTCTTTTCATATGCAGATTCTGCTCTTCCTGCTTTCCTGCCCATTTCAGTGGGTGTCCCAGCCTAACTTCATCAACAGTGCTAAACTGGGAGCTTCTAAGTATATTTTTAAAAGGTTTTATACTGGATTTTTATATCAGTATCTGTGCATATTCTTCTTTATAGTAGTGTCTGTGAAATTTAATAATATGCGTTACATTGGTGTATACTGTCCCTTAAAGACCAAAGAACTCAATTATAAGAACATTAATAATGAACTTTTTTTTACTACGCATAATAAAACATTCTGGGCTCGATTACAAGTGGAGCACAGCAATATTAGCTCTGCTGTGGTTTAACATTGCTGGAGGTCAATAGCTTAAATCCAAAGCATGTCAGATAGCGCTGGTGCGGTAAATCCTTCACATAATAGACTTCTAAGGGAACACATGCAATAACATTCATGATGGATATTGCTCAAGCTCTAAACCAATGCAGTGCAAAATCCAAGTCACCATTGACTCTCTGAGCTGGTATTGCTGGGTAAAAAGGGCATGCATAGCATCTGTGAGTATACTGCTGAAACAGTAAACACTTGTAATAGAAATGCTATTGTTAATGCAAATATGTTGCTAAAATGTTTCTATTCAAAATTTAAATGTGTTTAAACTTAAAGGGACACTAAACCCAATATTTTTATTTTGTGATTCAGATAGAACATGCAATTTTAAGCAACTTTCTAATTTACTCTTTAAATCAAATTTTCTTTGTTCTCTTGCTATCTTTATTTGAAAAGCAGCAATGTAAAGCTTAGGCACCGGCTCATTTTAGGTTCTGCACCCTGGATAGCGCTTGCTTATTGGTAGCTACATTTGGGTTTAGTATCCCTTTAAAGGGATTACAAAAATAACTATCATCAATCTCTATGCAAAGTGTTCAGATGTCTATAGATAAAAAAAGTATAAAGAAGCCTTTATTGTTATCATGTATTATTAATGTTTTGGAATGTATTTAAAATGGGCTTTGCATTGTTATTGATTGAGTAGGGGTTGTCATGGTTACAATACCACTAACCATTCTGATGATACCATGTGCATGTGATGACGTCACCGCGCAACTTTATTTATACTTAACAATGTTAAGTATAGGAACAGGGGGCATGCTGCTTAGAAGTCTGTATCTCAGGCATCTAAGCAGCTACAGACCCCCAAGACCCACCGTTGGAAAGGTGATCGCCTAACCTTTCCAACAGTTTAAGTCTTGGGGATCTGAAAGAAAAAAAAAAGTTTCATTTAAAAAAATAAAAATAAAAAAAAACCTTAGAAAAGCTTAACACCCAGGTGGGAAAGTGCTTAGCACTCAAAGGGTAAAACCAACTTTCTAATTTACTTTTATTATAATTTTTTAATTTTTATCTTGCTATCTTTATTTGAAAAGCAGGAATGTAAAGCTTAGGAGCCGGCCCATTTTTTATTCAACACCTTGGATAGCGCTTGCTTATTGGTGGCTACATTTAGCCACCAATAAGCAAGCATAACCCAGAGTTTGAACCAAAAATTGTCCGGCTCCTAAGCTTTACATTCCTGCCTTTCAAATAAAGATAGCAAGAGAACAAAGAAAATTGATAATAGGAGTAAATTAGAAAGTTGTTTAAAATTGCATGCCCTATCTTTTTCCTGTTTTCATGCTCTTCAGTTTCCGGTTTTACCCATCCTCATTTTCATGTTTTTCCTGGTTTGACCCTCCTCCAGTTCCAGTTTTTTACCATGTTTACCTACTCCCATTCCCAGTTTATCCCATGTTTACCCACTCCTATCCCAATTTTGCCCATATTTACCTGCTCCCATTCCCATTTTTTTTTTAAACTTTGCGAAGAACTATTTCACCCTCGGGTCAGCGCACATTCATGTTAGTGCTCGAGCAATAACCAGGACCTACGTTTTTTAGCGCTCTCCATAGAAGTCTATTATGAGAGGGGCATAATGCACACATGATATCTAACCTCCAGATGTTTGCGCGCACTAGGCTCTTGCTTGAGCGCTAACACTGTACAAATGGAAGCGCTATGGATTGTGATGCTGAAGACGTGCACACTCCTGAGCTCAGTATGCTCTCATGAAAATGAGCTAAGCACAAATTTTAACCTCTGTCTGAACCGTGAAACTTTAACTTTGGCTTCCATTTCCCTTTAAAGTGCATTATTTTTAGACAAACCCCCAGCTATGTTCCTTTACTTTATATTTGTTCTTCCCTGGAAAACAAAAGCTGTATCATTTTACAATAAATGCTCAGACCTGGCACTGAACTAGCGCGTGATTATCTTGACACACATTAGATAATTAGCAGCTGCAGATGGGTTAGTACACTTCACTGCGCGCCCACCAAGCTAGCCTGGTACACTATAGCACCATGTGTGGGCATGTGAGTGGGTGGGAATATTCTAGCAAGTCGCATTAATAATAATCCTGTGGGTTTCGCTGCTCGAGTTCAGCCTACACAGCAATTTACTTGTTTCCCAATTCTCCAGCAATGTAAAAGAATTATCTGCGGATAATGACGAGCCAGCAGGAAATAATAGTTTAGAGCCCACACACTCTATAGTGAAATTAATGAAGGTAATAAAGCCGAATGTTTTGTCATTTTAGACTAAACATTTCTATTGTACACAGAGAGGAGGTTGTTGCTTATTCTGCCTCTGCTGCATCAGGGAGTCTTGTGTCTAAGAGCCTGTAACTCATTATCAGTACAGACTTGCTGTATAAGGAAGCAAATAGCTTACAGTACAGCTCTCCATAGGTGTGCTTAGGTACTACAGACCCTGAATCTGCTACTAATGTGCAACCAGAGCCTGTAACTCATTATCAGTACGGACTTGCTGTATAAGGAAGCAAATAGCTTACAATACAGCTCTCCATAGGTGTACTTAGGTACTACAGACCCTGAATCTGCTACTAATGTGCGACCAGAGCCTGTAACTCATTATCAGTACGGACTTGCTGTATAAGGAAGCAAATAGCTTACAATACAGCTCTCCATAGGTGTGCTAAGGTACTACAGACCCTGAATCTGCTACTAATGTGCGACCAGAGCCTGTAACTCATTATCAGTACGGACTTGCTGTATAAGGAAGCAAATAGCTTACAGTACAGCTCTCCATAGGTGTGCTTAGGTACTACAGACCCTGAATCTGCTACTAATGTGCGACCAGAGCCTGTAACTCATTATCAGTACGGACTTGCTGTATAAGGAAGCAAATAGCTTACAGTACAGCTCTCCATAGGTGTGCTTAGGTACTACAGACCCTGAATCTGCTACTAATGTGCGACCAGAGCTTGTAACTCATTATCAGTATGGACTTGTTGTATAAGGAAGCAAATAGCTTACAGTACAGCTCTCCATAGGTGTGCTTAGGTACTACAGACCCTGAATCTGCTACTAATGTGCGACCAGAGCCTGTTGCTTCTTCTGCAATCACAAACATCAAAGCACCACAGCTTTATTCATGTAAAGAGCAGATTTAAAGGGACATGATTTAGAAAAACCATGCAATTTTAAACAACTTTCTAATTTACGTCTATTATCTTACTTGCTTTATTCTCTTGATATCCTTTGCTGAAAAGCTGCTGATTGGTGTCTGCACATAGATGCCCTGTGTGATTTTCTCACCCATGTGCATTGCTATTTTTCAACAATGGGTATCTAAAGAATGAAGCAAATTAAATAATAGAAGTAAATTAGAAAGTTGTTTAAAATTGTATTCACTATCTGAATCATGACAGACAAATAAAGATAGCAAGAGAACAAAGAAAAATGATAATAGGAATAAATTAAAAAGTTGCTTAAATTTCTGCTCTATCTGACTCATAAAGGAAATAAAATGGGTTTAGTGTTCCTTTAAACTTGAGCAATTTGTAAGTTGCAGTATTAGGATTATTTTTCCCAGGACTTTACATTCATGAATGTTTTTTTAATGAATCTAGCTCAATGTCATGTGATATCTATTCACAAATACCGGATAAAGTGTTAACCGTGTCCTATTTGCACATACAAAGTCATTGTACTACCTCTTCACACGGCACATAATGACAATGAGCCTAAAGCAAAAGTGAGCACAACAGGCCAGTTATCGTCTCCGAAATATCTCTCTTTGTACAAATAATTACCCACGGCTTTGTTTCCATTAGGATGTCAGGTGCTAGTGTAGTTTTATATATATAATAATAATATATATATATATATATAGATATATAGATATAGATATATATATATATTATATCACCTCACCTATTTTGTTATTTGTGTATTGCACACTTTCACCTTTATATTTCCCTCCCTATTTCTTATTCACAATATTTTCACGGACATATCGGTATTGATTCGATTAGAACGATTTCCAATGTCATTTATGTTTATTTCGATTTGTTATTCATATATGTGAACACATATTGTTATTTACTATTTTATCCACCAATTTTGAGAAATGTAGTATTTCATTTAAAACCTATTCCATTTTCTGTAAGATCTAGGTCAGTATATGTGGAACAGTTTACTAACTTAGTTAACTTATTTTGTTCCCCATGGTTAGATTTAGCCTATTCCTCATCCCCTAAGCTTACTGTAGTGTTTAATCACATCGAAGTCCACTCCAAGCTGGAAGGTGTATCTGTTGCTACAGGTTCAGTTTACACAGTTTTTCAATTAATGGTTTACTCGTCTCATTTTTATCTGTTTACCTAGTATTATTTGTATTTTTTGTAAAAAATTTTTGGTTTTATTATATGTATTTTAATAAATGTGTAATGAATTGTTATTAACTTAATGATTCGTGACTTGTGGATTATATCCAATCATCTGACATACTTTCAAACTTACTAGTAGTATTTAACCTCCTGTGGTATAACTTAGCCATTGGCGCTCCTATATACCCAACATTGTACTCTTCATCTAGACCTATTAGGGGGTCTTCCTTATAGTGAGCAGGTATACGATCCTAGGCGCTAGTTGCTTAACCATATTAGTACAAATGTGTGCAAGCATCAATCACTTGCTATCTCCCAGTAATGTAGGATATGTACAAATTATTTTATCAACACAAGATACCAAGACAATAAAGTAAAATTGAAAATAGAAGTGAATTTAAGAGTGCCTTAAAATGACATGCCCTTTCTGAACAATACAAGGTTAATTTTGACTTTCCTATCCCTTTAACTGCAAGTTTGCTGTCCACAATAGCTACTTATAAAAAGCCACATCTGTCTTTACAGCTCACAATGCAATGAAACAGATGTTATTTATTTGTTCCAGTAAAACACAGAGCAGTGGTTTAGCCCCTTTGTGCCAGTATCACACTGGTTTAACATATTTGTACCAGACAAAGCAGTGATCTAAACCTTTTCTTTCCTAAGATATGGAGAGTCCACGACATCATTCAATTACTAGTGGGAATATCTCTCCTGGCCAGCAGGAGGAGGCAAAGAGCACCACAGCAAAGCTGTTAAGTGTTACTCCCCTACACATAATCTCCAGTCATTCTCTTTGCCTCTGTCAATGGAGGAGGTGAAGTTTTGTTGTCTGAAGAATTGAATCCTTTTTCAGGTACTTTTTCCTGCAAGGTTTTGGGTTTAGCTGAGTCCACGCTATTCTCTTCAGTAGAGTAGTGGTTGCTTTTAAGCAGTTAGGAAGTTGTAAGGTGGTCCTTACTTTGTTTCCTAACATATTGCTGCCCTAGTTATAGAAAGCCAGAGTAAGGAGTATGTGTCCTTTCACGCATTGTGAGCTGTCGTCCTGCCTGACAGTTGGATTGCAAGTGTTTTTGTCTTCTAGATTTTAGAGACTTGCACTTCAAGGAAAATTTAACTGCAATTTTTTTTTTGGGACATTATATATCCTTTATTTAGGATATTTATAGGCAGGGTGCAGGCACTGTTCTGATGTTTTAGAGACTGAAGGGTTAGTAACAAAGTTTAAACCTTTATTTTTTCTGTCATATGGCAATGTTCAAACTACCAAGGGCACATAGATGCATCTTTATTTTTATTGCTGCTCAAATATGGGAATGTTTGGTGCAAATATTCAAACAATCTGAGGGTTCATAGATGGCTTGCAGCTGCATCGGCATTTTCTTTAATATAATGGTGAATATGTCGTTTTAACAGCTCTTCCTTGTTAGGGATGTGTTTTGTGACGTTCTAAGTTTAAGTGATGGACAGAATCGTGAGCGTTCCTTGTTAGCCGCGCAGTTCCTGTCGGATGAAAAGTGACCCGCTCTTCTGCATTTAGAAAGCGGAGCGGTGTCTTCTTGCCGACATCTCCTGTGAAGCTGGATGCGATTGTTCGTCAGGAGAGTCCTGTGTTTTTTTCTTCGTATTGGTTTGCTACCGGAGGTCAGCTAGGGCACCTCAGTAGTTGTGAGGTGTAAAGGGCCTGATTTAATCTTAGTAACGCCTTTGTCTTATATTGTTACCGTTCTGAGGGAAAAATTAAAGAGACCGTACTCTTGATTTAAATTTTTTGTTTTGGGTTATTTTTTATAATATCAAGGGGATGGATCAAGACTCCCTTCCTTGTGACAAATGTTTATTATACCTAGAGGCACAAATTGTTTTTCTTATACAATTTTGTTTTGCTTGATTAGCTCGAACACGTGAATGTAAAGATAAATGGTTGCCCTCTGAGCCCAATAAAGTCTCTCAGGATGATGCTGTTCAGGCAGTGCCACAGCTTTCTCCTCTTACGTCCCAAGCCTCTCTGGCATCACATGCAGTGCCCTGCAGTTCCTTTCAACCTCCTGGAGGAGTATATTTGCCTGCAGATTTTGCTGCACAGATATCTTCTGCGGTATCTGCTGCATTATCTGCTTTTCCTGTATTGGGGAAACGCAAGAGAAAAACTAAACATTTATCTGATAGTAAGGTGTCTGTTTCATCTGGCAAAATGCAGGTTGTTCTCCCTCATAAGCCTGATGGGGAGGATACCTCAGTAGCCTCTGAGGGTGAAATCTCAGATTCAGACAGTGTAACTCCTTTGTCTGATACGGAAGAAGTAAACTTCAGGTTTAAGCTTCATGTATTGTTGAAGGAGTTGTTGGCTGTCGTTGCCAACCCTAAGAAATCTAGTAAACTTAATAGATACAATGATGTTCCTTCCTCTGTGGAAGTGTTCCCTGCTCCAGACCGTGTGTTGGAGATTATTATTTTACAGGAATGGAAGAAGCCAGGGATACCTTTCTCCCCTTCTCATGTCTTTAAAAAGATGTTTCCTGTTGCTGATTCCATTAAAGATTCATGGCAAACGGTGCAAAAAGTAGAATGGGCTATTTTTACTCTGGCTAAGAGAACTATGATTCCTATAGAGGATAGCTGCTCCTTTAAGGATCACATGGACAAGAAGCTGGAAGCTTATTTGAAAAAGATGTATGTTCATAAGGGTCTTCAATGGCAACCTGCAGTTTGTATTGCCACAGTAGCAAGTGTAGCTACTTATTGGTGCAATGCCCTGTCTGATTCAATTTTAGAAGAAACTCTGTTGGAGGAAATCCAAGATAGGATTAAGGCTCTCAAACTAGCCATTTCCTTTATTTCTGATGCAAACAGGCACGTTATTAGACTGGTAGCCAAGATGTCTGGTTTCTCTGTCCTAGCTTTAGCTTTGTGGCTAAAGTCTTGGTCATCTGATGTTACCTCCAAGTCCAAGCTTATGGCGCTTCCTTATAAGGGTAAAACCTTGTTTAGACCAAATAATTTCTGGTATTAGGGGTGGAAAAGGGTCTTTTCTACCACAAGACAAGAAGAATAGACCTAAAGGATGTCAAGGTAATTTTCGTTCCTTTCGTAACTTGAGAGGTCAAAAGTCTTGGTCTTCTTCCAAGCAGGAACAGTCTAAATCTTCTTGGAAACCAAATCAGTCTTGGAACAAGGGGAAGCAGTCTAAGAAGCCTGCAGCTGATTCTAAGTCAGCATGAAGGCTCTGCCCCCGGGCCGAGATCAGATCAAGTTGGAGGCAGACTTTCCCTGTTTTGTCAAGCCTGGATACAAGATGTCCCAGATCCTTGGGCTGTGGACATAGTATCTCAGGGTTACAAAATAGAATTCAAATTTCTTCCTCCCAAGGGCAGATTTCACCTCTCAGATCAGGTAAAAAGAGAGGCATTCTTGAACTGCGTTCAGGATCTTTTCTCTCTGTGAGTGATTGTTTCGGTTCCAGTAAGGGAACAGGGTTTAGGTTTGTATTCAAATCTGTTTGTGGTTCCAAAAAAGGAGGGAACTTTTCAACCCATTTTAGACCTAAAGTGTCTCAACAAGTTTCTCAGGTGCCGTCTTTCAAAATGGAGACCATTCGGTCCATTCTTCCTTTGGTCCAAAAGGGTCAGTTCATGACGACCATAGACCTGAAGGATGCGTATCTTCATGTTCCCATCCACAGAGATCATCACAAATTCCTGAGATTTGCTTTTCTAGGTTCTGGGGGCTCTCTTGGCAGTGATCAGGTCTCGGGGAATTGCAGTGGCACCATACTTGGATGACATACTGGTTCAGGCGCCATCTTTTCAACAAGCAAACTCTCAGATCTTGTTGTCTTTTCTACAACCCTACAGATGGAAAGTGAATCTGGAAAAGAGTTCCCTTGTTCCAGCTACAAGGGTGGTTTTCTTAGGGACCATAATAGACTTCCTATCTATGAAAAATTTTCTGATGGAGGTCAGAAAGTCCAAGATTCTCTCCTCTTGCCTCTCTCAGCAGTCTGCTGTTTGGCGATCAGTGGCTCTATGTATGGAGGTAATTGGTCTGATGGTCGCTTCCATGGACATCATTCCCTTTGCTTGATTCCATTTGAGAGCTCTGCAGTTATGCATGCTCAGACAATGGAATGGAAACCATTTAGATCTGTCTCAGAGGATAGATCTAGATCAGTCAACAAGAGATTCTCTCCTGTAGTGGCTTTCTCAGGAGCCTCTGTCTCAGGGCACATGCTTCCGGAGACCTTCCTGAATGATAGTGACCATGGACGCCAGCCTGCTAGGCAAGCTTCCAAGATACGGTTCAAGGTCAAGAGATCCGCAGGCCGCTCTAATAGATGCTCTGATGGTTCCTTGGGTGTTCGGTCTTGCATACCTGTTTCCTCGGTTTGTGCTCCTTCCATGAGTCATTGCTCCTATCAAGCAGTAGAGAGCATCAGTAATTTAATAGCTCCTACATGGCCTTGCAGGATATGGTATGCAGACCTAGTGAAGATGTCATCTTTTCCACCTTGGAGGTTACCTCTGAGGAAGGACCTTCTAGTTCAGGGTCCTTTCCTCCATCCAAATCTTGTTTCTCTGAAGCTGATTGCTTGGAGATTGAACGCTTAGTTCTTGCTAAGCGTGGGTTTTCTGAGTCGGTCATTGAGACCATGCTGCAGGCTTGCAAGCCTGTAAATCGTAAAATTTACCATAAGGCATGGCGTAAATACCTTTATTAGTGTGAATCAAAGGGCTACTCTTGGAGTAGGGTCAGGATTCCTAGGATTTTGTCTTTTATCCAGGAAGGTCTGGAGAAAGGATTGTCGGTCAATTCTCTGAAAGGTCAGATTTCTGCTTTATCTATTATGTTACATAAGGGTCTGGCGGATGTGCCAGGTATTTCGTTCCTTTTGTCAGGCCTTGGTCAGAATCAGGCCTGTGTTTAAACCTGTTACTCCTCCTTGGAGTCTTAAAGTTTTGCAGCAGGCTCTGTTTGAGCCAATGCATTCTTTAAATATTAAGTTGTTATCTTGGAAGGTTTTGTTTCTGATTGCTATTTCTTCTGCTCAGAGAGTTTCGGAACTCTCGGCTTTGCAGTGTGATTCGTGTTTCTTCATACTAAATTGGAGTTTCTCCCTAAAGTGATTTTGGTTAGAAATATTAATCAGGAAATTATTGTTCCTTCTCTCTGTCCTAATCCTTCTTCTCATAAGAAACGTCTGTTGCTGAATTTGGATGTTGTGCGTGCTTTAAAATTCTAATTACAGATGACTAAGGATTTTCGCCAGTCTTCTGCCATGTTTGTTTTTCTGGGAAGCGCAAGGGTCAGAAGGCTACTGCTACTTCTCTTTCCTTCTGGTTGAGAAGTATGATTTGTTTTGTTTATGAGATTGCTGGTCAGCAGCCTCCTGAGAGAATTTCAGCTCATTTCACTAGGGCTATCTCCTCTTCTTGGACTTTCAAAAATGAAGCTCCTGTGGAACAGATTTGCAAGGCTGCAACTTGGTCCTCTCTGCAAACTTTTTCCAAATTTTATAAATTTGATACTTTTGCCTCGGCTGAGGCCTCTTTTGAGAGAAAGGTTCTTCAAGCGGTGGTGCCTTCTGTTTAGGTCTGCCTGTCTTGTTCTCTCTCCCTATTCATACAGTGTCCTCTAGCTTGGGTATTGGTTCCCACTAGTAATTGAATGACGTTGTGGACTCTCCATATCTTAGGAAACAAAACCAAATTTATGCTTACCTGATAAATTTCTTTCTTTCCGGATATGGAGAGTCCATGACCCCACCCTTTATTAAGACAGTTATTTTTGACTAAACCCCAGGCACCTCTACACCTTTGTGTTATTCCTTTTTTCCATTTCTCTTCAGTTAAATGACTGGGGATTATGGGTAGGGGAGTGACATTTAACAGCTTTTCTGTGGTGCTCTTTGCCTCCTCCTGCTGGCCAGGAGAGATATCCCCACTAGTAATTGAATGACGTTGTGGACTCTCCATATCCGGAAATGTATTAGGTAAGCATAAATTTTGTTTTTTGACAGTAATAAAGGGAGCAGCAGTGCTTTAATTTGCCTGCTAGTTATGCATGACAGAACAGTGGGTCAACCCTCAGTATGGCCCTATATGCAATGCTACATACAGCAGTGGTTTACATTTTTAATACTAGTATTACACAGAGTAGCAGCTTATTATTTTATGTGACGCTGCAAAAACACCTTATTTATGTGTTACCAAAATAAAAGGGATAAACTACTGGTTTATGTGTTACTGACACAGAGGAGGGGCCCATTTATACACTCAGGTGAGTTGTGCTAGCAGCACTGTTTTTCCTTTAGGTTGTGGGGTTTCCTATTATAGCTTTAAGTGGCTTTTAATGCAAAATACCTTAATGCACATTCAGAGTTTTACTCAGGGATATAGCCCCTAGAATTCCCCCTAGTGAAGTCACTGCACTAATGGTCACTAAAAATGTCCAAGAGATTCCTGTTAGTTTTACTGACCATTAAATATTCTTTCTAGGGAGGAAATAACACAGAACAAAGTGAGAGACTTGGGAAGTTTAAAGTTAAAGTAAAAGGGTTTATTAGTCAGGGGATACGGTGGCTACTATTAATGTTAAATATAGGAAAAAACTTTAACAACTCCAGGACTAGATAGACAGATGCTAAATGGAGAGATAGATAGATGAAAGATCAAGAGATAGACAGATAGATCATTGATACATAGATAGATAGATAAATAGATTAGACAGGCAGGCAGACAGATAGATGATATACAGACAGACATATAGATAGATGATTAATAGATAGATAGATGATAGACATATATAGATAGATGATAGACAGGCAGACAGACTGACATATAGATAGATAGATGATAGACAGACAAACAGACATATAGATAGATAGACAGATAGATGATAGACATACATATATATATATATATATATATATATATATACAGTATATATATATATATATATATATATATATATATATATATATATATATATATACATACATAGACAGATGTAGATAGATAGATAGACATATAGATAGACAGATAGATGATAGAGAGACATGTAGATGGATAGATAGTAAGATAGACAGATAGACAATAGATAGTGATAGATCATAGATAGATAGATAGACAGAGTGATAGAGCATAGATATATAGATAGATAATGATAGAAGATAATAGACAAGTAGATAGATAGATGAAAGATACATAGACAGACAGATATATATGATTTAGATAAATAGATAGATTATAGATAGATAGTGATTGTTGATAATAGACAGACAAATTGATAGATGATAGATAGACAGACAGACAGAGAGACAGATTGATATATAATAGACAGACAGATAGATAATAGATAGTGATAGATAGATAGACAGAGTGATAGAGCATAGATATATAGATAGATAATGATAGATGATTATAGACAGGCAGATTGATACATGAAAGATAGATAGACAGACAGATATGATATAGATAAATAGATTATAGATAGATAGTGGTTGTTAATAATAGACAGACAAATTGATAGATGATAGATATATAGACAGACAGATATGAGATAGATTATAGATAGACTGATAAATAGATAGATTATAGATAGACTGATAAATAGATAGATTATAGATAGACTGATAAATAGATAGATTATAGATAGACTGATAAATAGATAGATTATAGATAGACTGATAAATAGATAGATTATAGATAGACTGATAAATAGATAGATGATAATAGACAGACAGAGAGACAGATTGATATATGATAGACAGACAGATAGATAGATAGATAGATAGACAGACAGAGTGATAAAGCATAGATATATAGATAGATAATAGATTGTAGATGGATAGATAGTAAGATAGACAGATAGACAATAGATAGTGATAGATCATAGATAGATAGATAGATAATGATAGAAGATAATAGACAGGCAGATAGATAGATGAAAGATACATAGACAGACAGATATATATGATTTAGATAAATAGATAGATTATAGATAGATAGTGGTTGTTAATAATAGACAGACAAATTGATAGATGATAGATAGATAGACAGACAGATATGAGATAGATTATAGATAGACTGATAGATAGATAGATTATAATAGACAGACAGAGAGACAGATTGATATATCATAGACAGACAGATAGATAGACAGAGTGATAAAGCATAGATATATAGATAGATAATGATAGAAGATAATAGACAAGTAGATAGATAGATGGAAGATACATAGACAGACAGATATATATGATTTAGATAGATTATAGATAGTGATTGTTGATAATAGACAGACAAATTGATAGATGCTAGATAGACAGACAGATATGAGATAGATAGAATATAGATAGACTGATAAATAGATAGACTGATAAATAGATAGATGATAATAGACAGACAGAGAGACAGATTGATATATGATAGATAGATAGATAGATAGATAGATAGATACATAGATAGATAGATGATAATAGACAGACAGACAGAGAGACAGATTGATATATGATAGATAGATAGATAGATAGATAGACAGACAGATATGAGATAGATAGATTATAGATAGACTGATAAATAGATAGATGATAATAGACAGACAGAGAGACAGATTGATATATGATAGATAGATAGATAGATAGATAGATAGATAGATAGATATGAAGATGATTGGATTTGTAGCACGTTCTTGGGTAAAGGGAATGTTACTGTAAAACTCTGGTACTTAACAGCTGTACCCAACCAAAACATGTTACTTTATGTTGTTTTCTCAGAGGTGTTTTAAAGATGCCTTCAATCTGAATTATTGACAATATGTCCCCATGAATAATGCAAATACTTCCATGCCTGTGATTGTCAATAGTTCTGTTAAGGGTAACAGAGCTTATGCATGATGTGGCCGCCTATAAACCCAGCTACAGACCACCTCACAGTCAGATAGATGTCTCTTTTGTTTGATTTCTGGATAGAAAGACAATTTTATACCAAAGCCATTTATTGTTTTTTGTTTTGTTTCTAGTAACTCCAGAGGCGATTGGCTTCCTGTCTGCTGTGGGGGTTTTTATCGTCCTGTTAGCTATTCTTTTCCTGCTCATCAACAAGAAACTTTGTTTTGAAAAAATTGGAGACCTTCCTTGCTTGGACCAACGAGGAAAAAGAAAACGACCTAAGGAGAAGACTGACGTTCTGGAAAGCCTAGGTAAATTTTACAAGGGGTTTTAACCTATAATATTAAAGAATGTAATCTGTAGGCTACAAAACAACTGCACTTGAAAAGCTGGTAAATCTAGTTTATGACCCAGATAAGGAAACTGCTTGCCCTGTAGCTATATCACTGCAACAAGGCTCTGATTTCCATAGCTGAGCTCTACTATGCTGAGATTTAGCTGTAGACAATTTATTTTTAGAATGTAATATAGGATCTTTATCTTAGCCAAGAAATTAGTAATTATATTTTCTACTTGAAATTCTGTGTGTTCTATGTTGGCACCATAAATGTGTTAATTTATTTATAATAATAATTAAAAAAAAATTATGGACATTAAAGGGACATTAAAGAATGTTTTTTTGTTTATATGATTCACATATATCAATAACAAATGTATTTATAGGATTTACATAAACAGTAATACATTTTATTTGTATAATTCACATATATCAGTAATAAATTTATTTGTATAATTCACATATATCAGTAATAAATTTATTTGTATAATTCACATATATCAGTAATACATTTTATTTGTATAATTCACATATATCAGTAATAACTTTATTTGTATAATTCACATATATCAGTAATAAATTTATTTGTATAATTCACATATATCAGTAATAACTTTATTTGTATAATTCACATATATCAGTAATACATTTTATTTGTATAATTCACATATATCAGTAATAACTTTATTTGTATAATTCACATATATCAGTAATAACTTTATTTGTATAATTCACATATATCAGTAATAAATTTATTTGTATAATTCACATATATCAGTAGTAAATTTATTTGAATAATTCACATATATCATTAACAAATACTGCACTGCAAAAAAAGGTTTGAATAAAGAAGTTTCAAAATATTTTTTAACACAACTTACAAGGTTTTGTAAATGTAAAGCAGTTGAGGGAGACACACTTTGAAAAACCTGGTAGAATCCGTGTTCATGGTCTCTTGCTGTAGCCAATAAGGGACAGGTGTTAAAGAGCCTATTCTGTGAGCTAACCAATCAGTGTGCAGCTTATTTATCAGATACATTTGACCATAATCAGAGGAATGGCAGCATTTTATAGATGTTTTACAGCAAAAACAGTTAAAATAAATAATACATTCAAATTAATATTACTAATATTTTATTTTGCTTAATTTTTCATTTTATGTAGGAAATCATTTGAAGAATTTTAATGTTTAATTAATTAAAGTGAATAGCTGGTGAGAAGATCTTTGTAATGAAAACTAACGTTTTAAGAATAATAATTATTATTATTTAGTAAATAAATAGTAAATAAATAGCGTTACTTAGCCTAAATAAAACGTAAATGCAATACTAGAGTTTGCAGGACCATATTGGTCAGCAGCTAAGGCATTAAAGGGACATTAAACTCAAAATATTTCTTTCATGATACAAATAGAAAATACAATTTTAAACAACATTCAAATTTACTTCTATTATTCAATTTGCTTAATTCTTCAAATATCCTTTGTTGAAAAAATAGCAGTGCACATGGGTGAGCCAATCACACAAGGCATCTATGTGTAGCCACCAATCAGCATATCAAGAGAATGAAGCACATTAGATAATAGAAGTCAATTGGAAAGTTATTGAGTCATGGTACAAGCACCTTCGGCTCTCTGAGTAAGTGCTGGGTATAAAATGCCGGTGCACAGTGCATACTTAAATACACTTTTGAAACAGCTAAAGCTTTTATTAGAAGCATTTATTATTATTATCAGTTATTTGTAGAGCGCCAACAGATTCCGCAGCGCTATAAACAAAAGCGGAGTACAACAAAACAATTATAGGGATCAAATGGGTAGAGGGCCCTGCCTAGAGTCGCACTGTTGTAGTCAGCTCTTGTGAAGGTGATCTGCAAACAGCTGGACTCTTAGGCTTACATGCTAAGGGGGTTCAGGGGATAGCAATGGAGGAGAGGAACTGGTATTAGGAAAGGTTATTGTAGGTTATATGCATCCCTGAATAGAAGAGTCTTTAGGGAGCGCTTGAAGCTTTCAAAACTAGGGGAGAGTCTTGTGGAGCGAGGCAAAGAGTTCCACAAGATGGGAGCCAGTCTGGAGTAGTTCTGTAAACGGGAGTGCGAGGAGATAACAAGAGAAGAGGAGAGTAGGAGGTCGTGAGTAGAGCGAAGGGAGGGAGAGTATCTGGAGACAAGGTCTGAGATATAGGGGAGCATTTTGCTAATACATGTATGTTCCAAAAATAATTTTATTCAAAACTGAAATGCATCCATGTGGATTCCAATTTTTGCTGGAATGTCCCTTTAAAGGGACATGAAACCCAAAATTTTTCTTTCATGATTTAGAAAGAGAATGCAGTTTTAAACATCTTTCTAATTTACTTCTATTATCTAATTTGTTTTATTCTCTTTATATTCTTTGCTGAAAAGCATATCTAGATATGCTCAGTAGCTGCTGATTGGTTGCTGCACATAGAAGCCTCGTGTGATTGGCTCTCCCATATGCATTGCTTTTTCTTCAACTAAGGATATCTAAAAAATGAAGCAAAATAAATAATAGCAGTAAATTGTAATGTTGTTTAAATTTGTATTCTCTATCTGAATCATGAAAGAAAGATTTTGGGTTTAGTGGCCCTTTAATATACCTATACTGTTTTAATACGGTTGGTTATTTTTTCTATTAATATACGTATAAGATAAATAATAGGGAACAAATATATAAATAATAATTATTATTACAAATAAACGTAATTTAAATTACAACAGCGTAATGATATGTACATACTTACATATAACAGCAAGGTTACAATACCTACATTTGTTTTTTGTGAGGGGTATATGACTTCTGAAGCTCTATGGGACGCTGCCTTCTGTGCTTTGCATTGTTTCTGTCAGTCTTTATCAGTTGTAAATATTATGTAGTGCTTTCCTGTCAGCGCACTGTAAGTTACTGGGTGAGGTCAGCGGTAGGAGGGCGATATGATGAGTGAATTCACAATATTTCTTGTTTTATTTTTTTTAGAGCAAACCCAACGTATTAATAATAAATTACTGCAAATGCCCATGATAACCATTTAAAATAAATAAAAATAAAGGGACATTAAAGAGATTAGAACTAAAGGTGCAGATAAAGAAAATACGATGTAGGGTGGCAGCCCCTAGTTCTGCCAGCTCGAGCACTTGTGCAATAGGAGGACATGCACACATGCCTGGTGTCTAAATATGGGTGTGAATAAATTACATTCCTGCTACAGCAATATGAGGCCTCCAACAGCAATCACCTCTTTCATATGAGCTCTCAAGTGGCCCTGTAGGTATTATGCAATCAGTGTATTGATACAAGCTACTTAATTCAGTGTAAAAAAATGGAAGTAAATTCCCTATCTGTGTCAAAAAGGGATATACATTTAAGAACTCTCATTGAAAAGGGGGGATGTCCACTTTCTAATAAGTAGTCACATGACCTTCTAATAAGTGAAAACAACATTAATTTAAACCCATTAAATAAAAAAGTTCAGAGTAAGAAAAGGAGATTATTCTAGAATAATGTACATGAATTTCAAGTACTGGTTTATTTCTGCTAGTTTGTTAGCAAATACTTTGAACTGTTTTATGTCTTTGCTGTTCTCTGTCCTCTATTAGTCTCTTCTCCTGCTGTGGCTAATTGACTTGGTCCACTAAGCATTTTAAAGCCTCTCCAGTGCCACAAACCTCTCTAATTCCTACCTTATACTTCAGAGGAAATAAACTAAACCATGCATGATCACATTGTTAGTGAATATAGTTACATAGGAACAGGAGAGAGATTTTATACTGGGTAGCCCTTGCAATATTCCTCTTACTGCTTATCTCCTCTTTGGACTTCGTGCTCCATACTTGACTTGATTGGCTTCTCAGTGTCTCACTGTACCTGGCGCTGGACGTTTATGTCTTGGTTGCTAAAGATGACTACAAAACATCATCTACAGCACACTGTAGCATTAGATTATCTGTGTTTAATTCTTAGGAAACGTGTGTAATTATTTGATATTTGCTCTGTGGTAAGACTGATGATACGGTATGAAGTATATGCGGACAGATTGCTTATGAGACAAGGAAGCCATGATTCAGATAGAATGCACATTCTTTTAAAAAAAGCAAAAGTTCCCAGCTCCGTTATTAAATTTCTCTGCTTCTCTTTATCTCCTTTGTAAAAAAAATAGCTTCTTTCCATGAAAGCATACTGAGGTAGGCTCAAGAGCGTGCACATTTCCTGTGCATTATATGTGTAACATTACTGTCATTTCTTTCATGTAATTGGCAAGAGTCCATGAGCTAGTGACGTATGGGATATACAATCCTACCAGGAGGGGCAAAGTTTCCCAAACCTCAAAATGCCTATAAATACACCCCTCACCACACCCACAATTCAGTTTTACAAACTTTGCCTCCTATGGAGGTGGTGAAGTAAGTTTGTGCTAAGATTTCTACGTTGATATGCGCTTCTCAGCATTGTTGAAGCCCGATTCCTCTCAGAGTACAGCGAATGTCAGAGGGACGTGAAGGGAGTATCACTTATTGAATACGATGATTTCCCTAACGGGGGTCTATTTCATAGGTTCTCTGTTATCGGTCGTAGAGATTCATCTCCTACCTCCCTTTTCAGATCGACGATATACTCTCAATTTACCATTACCTCTACTAATAACTGTTTCTGTACTGGTTTGGCTATCTGCTATATGTGGATGGGTGTCTTTTGGTAAATATGTTTTTTATTACTTAAGACACTCTCAGCTATGGTTTGGCACTTTATGCATTTATATAAAGTTCTAAATATATGTATTGTACTTATATTTGCCATGAGTCAGGTTCATGTATTTCCTTCTGCAGACTGTCAGTTTCATATTTGGGAAATATAAACATCTTTTAAAGAAATTTTTTTCTTACCTGGGGTTTAGTCTTTTTTCAATTGACTACTTCTTGCAAATTGCGGGCGGTATAAGGCCCGCGGGTGCGTCAAATGCTAAACTTTATTGCGTCATTCTTGGTGCGAAAATATTTTTGGCGCGGAAAAATAAGTCTATGACGCAACTTTGTCATTTCCGGCGTCATACTTGACGCCGAAACCTTTCACACGGTTGCGTCATTAGTGACGCGAGTGTGTCATTTCCGGTTATTTTTGGCGCCAAAAAAGTTTACGTTATGTTGTGCGTCGTACTTGGCACTAAACTTTTTCATTATTTCAATACCCCATTGATGTTTGCCTCTTGCTTTTTTCTCTATCAGAGGGCTATGCTATTTGCATTTTTTCCCATTCCTGATACTGTCATATAAGGAAATAGATCATTTTGCTTTATATGTTGTTTTTTCTCTTACATTTTGCAAGATGTCTCACTTTGACCCTGCCTCAGAAGCTTCTGCTGGAACATTACTGCTTGACATCGGTTCTACCAAAGCTAAGTGCATTTGTTGTAAAGTTGTAGAAATTATCTCGCCGAATGCCATTTGTAATAGTTGTCATGATAAACTTTTACATGCAGATAGTGTATCTATCAGTAATAGTACATTGCCAGTTGCAGTTCCTTCAACTTCTAATGTGCATGATATACCTGTAAATTTTAAAGAATTTGTTTCTGATTCTATCTTGAAGGCTTTGTCTGCATTTCCACCTTCTAATAAACGTAAAAGGTCTTTTAAAACTTCTCATTTAGTTGATGAAATTTCAAATGACCAACAACATAATAATTTATCCTCTTCTGATGAGGATCTATCTGATACAGAAGATCCTTCCTCAGACATTGACACTGACAAATATACTTATTTATTTAAAATAGAGTATATGCGTTCTTTATTAAAAGAAGTGTTAATTACTTTGGATATTGAGGTAACCAGTCCTCTTGACGTTCAGTCTAATAAACGTTTAAATGCTGTTTTTAAACCTCCTGTGGTTTCTCCAGGGGTTTTTCCTATTCCTGAGGCTATTTCTGATATGATTTCTAAGGAATGAAATAAGCCAGGTACTTCTTTTATTCCTTCTTCAAGGTTTAGAAAATTGTATCCTTTATCAGCAAAATCTTTAGAGTTTTGGGAAAAAATACCCAAAGTTGATGGAGCTATTTATACTCTTGCTAAACGTACCACTATTCCTATGGAAGATAGTACTTCCTTTAAGGATCCTTTAGATAGGAAGCTTGAATCTTATCTAAGGAAGGCCTATTTATATTCAGGTCATCTTCTTAGACCTGCAATTTCTTTGGCTGATGTTGCGGCTGCATCAACTTTCTGTTTGGAGAATTTAGCGCAACAGGAATTGGATTCTGACTTATCTAGCATTATTCGCTTACTGCAATATGCTAATCATTTTATTTGTGATGCCATTTTTGATATTATCAAAATTGATGTTAGAACCATGTCTTTAGCTATATTAGCTAGAAGAGCTTTGTGGCTTAAATATTGGAATGCTGATATGACATCTAAATCTAGATTAATATCTCTTTCTTTCCAAGGTAATAATTTATTTGGTTCTCAGTTGGATTCTATTATTTCAACTTTCACTGTGGGAAAGGGAGTTTTTCTGCCTCAGGATAAAAAACCTAAGGGTAAATCTAAGGCTTCTAACCATTTTTGTTCCTTTCGTCAGAATAAGGAACAAAAACTCAATCCTCCCCCCAAGGAATCTGCTTCCAATTGGAAGCCTTCCTCAAATTGGAATAAATCCAAGCCATTTAGGAAACCAAAGTCAGCCCCTAAGTCCGCATGAAGGTGCGGCCCTCATTCCAGCTCAGCTGGTAGGGGGCAGATTAAGGTTTTTCAAGAGAGCATTGTCTCTCAAGGGTATCGAATAGGATTCAGAGTAAGACCTCCTGTGAAAAAAAAAATTTCTCTCATGTATCCCAGCAAATCCAGTAAAAGCTCAGGCTTTCCTGAAGTGTGTTTCAGACCTGGAGTCTTCAGGGGTAATCATGCCAGTTCCTCTTCAGGAACAAGGTTTGGGGTTTTATTCAAATCTATTCATTGTCCCAAAGAAGGAAAATTTATTCAGACCAGTTCTGGATCTGAAAATTTTGAATCGTTATGTAAGAGTACCAACTTTCAAGATGGTGACTATAAGGACTATTCTGCCTTTTGTTCAGCGAGGACATTATATGTCCACAATAGACTTGCAGGATGCATACCTTCATATTCCGATTCATCCAGAACATTATCAGTTTCTGAGATTCTCTTTTCTAAACAAGCATTACCAATTTGTTGCTCTTCCATTTGGCCTAGCAACAGCTCCAAGAATCTTTTCAAAGGTTCTGGGTGCCCTACTCTCTGTAATCAGAGAACAGGGTATTGCGGTGTTTCCTTATTTTGACGATATCTTGGTACTAGCTCAGTCTTTACGTACTGCAAAATCTCACACAAATCAACTAGTGTTGTTTCTTCGGAAACATGGTTGGAGGATCAATTTACCAAAAAGTTTCTTGATTCCTCAGATAAGGGTCACCTTTTTAGGCTTCCAGATAGATTCAGTGTCATGACTCTGTCTCTAACAGACAAGAGACGTTTAAAATTGGTTGCAGCCTGCCGGCACCTTCAGTCTCAGTCATTCCTTTCAGTGGCTATGTGCATGGAAGTTTTAGGTCTCATGACTGCAGCATCGGACGCAATCCCCTTTGCTCGTTTTCACATGAGACCTCTACAGCTTTGTATGCTGAATCAATGGTGCAGGGATTATACAAAGATATCACAATTAATATCCTTGAATCCCAATGTACGACACTCTCTGACATAGTGGATAGATCACCATCGTTTAGTTCAAGGGGCTTCTTTTGTTCGACCAACCTTGACTGTGATCACAACAGATGCGAGTCTTTCAGGTTGGGGAGCTGTTTGGGGATCTCTGACAGCACAAGGGGTTTGGAAATCCTCAAGAGGCGAGATTACCAATAAATATTTTAGAACTCCGTGCAATTCTCAGAGCTCTTCAGTTTTGGCTTCTATTAAAGAGAGAACCGTTCATTTGTTTTCAGACAGACAATATCACAACAGTGGCATTTGTCAATCATTAGGGTGGGACTCACAGTCCCCAAGCTATGAAAGAAGTATCTCGGATACTTACTTGGGCAGAATCTAGCTCCTGTCTAATCTCTGCGGTGCATATCCCAGGTGTAGACAATTGGGAGGCAGATTATCTCAGCCGCCAAACTTTACATCCAGGGGAGTGGTCTCTCCATCCAGATGTGTTTTCTCAGATTGTTCAGATGTGGGGTCTTCCAGAGATAGATCTCATGGCCTCTCATCTAAACAAGAAACTTCCCAGATACCTGTCCAGGTCCAGGGATGTTCAGGCGGAAGCAGTGGATGCGCTGACACTTCCTTGGTGTTATCATCCTGCTTACATTTTCCCGCCTCTAGTTCTCCTTCCAAGAGTGATCTCCAAAATCATCATAGAACTATCATTTGTGTTGCTGGTGGCTCCAGCATGGCCACACAGGTTTTGGTATGTGGATCTGGTTCGGATGTCCAGTTGCCCGCCTTGGCCACTTCGGTTACGGCCAGACCTACTATCTCAAGGTCCGTTTTTCCATAAGGATCTCAAATCATTAAATTTGAAGGTATGGAAATTGAACGCTTAGTACTAAGTCATAGAGGTTTCTCTGACTCAGTGATTAATACTATGTTACAAGCTTGTAAATCTGTCTCTAGAAAGATTTATTATAGAGTTTGGAAGACTTACATTTCTTGGTGTTCTTCTCATAAATTCTCCTGGCATTCTTTTAGAATTCCTAGAATTTTACAGTTTCTTCAGGATGGATTGATAAGGGTTTGTCTGCAAGTTCCTTGAAAGGACAAATCTCCGCTCTTTTTTTTTTATTTCACAGAAAGATTGCTATACTTCCTGATATTCACTGTTTTGTACAGGCTTTAGTTCGTATTAAGCCTGTTATTAAATCAATTTCTCCTCCTTGGAGTCTTAATTTGGTTCTGAAAGCTTTACAGGCTTCTCCATTTGAACCTATGTATTCGTTGGACATTAAACTACTTTCTTGGAAAGTGTTGTTCCTTTTGGTCATCTCTTCTGATAGAAGAGTTTCTGAGCTATCTGCTCTTTCTTGTGAGTCTCCTTTTCTGATTTTTCATCAGGATAAGGCAGTTTTGTGGACTTCTTTTCAATTTTTACCTAAGGTTGTGAATTCTAACAACATTAGTAGAGAAATTGTTGTCCCTTCCTTGTGTCCTAATCCTAAGAATTCTTTGGAAAGATCCTTACATTCTTTGGATGTGGTAAGAGCTTTGAAATATTATGTGGAAGCTACTAAAGATTTCAGGAAGACTTCCAGTCTATTTGTTTTATTTTCTGGTTCTAGGAAAGGTGAGAAGGCTTCTGCTATTTCCTTGGCTTTTTGGTTGAAACTTTTGGTTCATCAAGCTTATTTGGAGTCGGGTCAGGCCCCGTCTCAGAGAATGAAGCTTCAGTTGATCAGATTTGCAAAGCGGCAACTTGGTCCTCTTTGCATACATTTACTAAATTCTACCGTTTTGATGTATTTGCTTCTTCGGAAGCAGTTTTTGGTAGAAAAGTTCTTCAGGCAGCTGTTTCAGTTTGATTCTTCTGCTTTTGATTTAAGTTTTTTCTTTCAATTATGAAAATAAACTTATTTTTTTGGGTTGTGGATTAAATTTTTCAGCGGAATATGGCTGTTTTTATTTTATTCCCTCCCTCTCTAGTGACTCTTGAGTGGAGTTCCACATCTTGGGTATTGCTATCCGATACATCACTAGCTCATGGACTCTTGCCAATTACATGAAAGAAAACATAATTTATGTAAGAACTTACCTGATAAATTCATTTATTTCATTTTGGCAAGAGTCCATGAGGCCCACCCTTTTTTATGGTGGTTATGATTTTTTGTATAAAGCACAATTATTTCCAAATTTCCTTTGTTGATGCTTTTTACTCCTTTCTTTATCACCCCACTGCTTGGCTATTCGTTAAACTGAATTGTGGGTGTGGTGAGGGGTGTATTTATAGGCATTTTGAGGTTTGGGAAACTTTGCCCCTCCTGGTAGGAATGTATATCCCATATGTCACCAGCTCATGGACTCTTGCCAATATGAAAGAAATGAATTTATCAGGTAAGTTCTTACATAAATTATGTTTTTGTGCTCACACATCGTGCACACTCCTGTGATTCATTTGTTATTAGAGGTAACGGGGACATTTTTTTAAATTTTATTTTCTCTTGATTTACACATAGAGGCCCATTTATCAAGCTCCGTAGAGACCGCTGCTCCATAACCCTGTCCGCCTGCTCTGATGAGGCGGACCGGAATCGCCACAATTCAACCCGATCGAGAACGATCAGGTTGATTGACACTTCCCTGCTGACGGCCCATTGGCCGCGAGTCTGCAGGGGGTGGCGTTTCACAAGAGCGGCTGGTGCAATGGTGAATACGGAGAGCGTATTGCACTGTCGGATCAGGTCCGCAAGACCTTTGATAAATAGGCCTCTTGATCTTGATTTGGCCTTCCATGTTCATTTAGCTAAACTGTATGTTGAAAAAGATAGATAACACCTTTACTACTCATAATAAAGGGATTATCTATCTTTTTAAGCAATAACAATTTTGGTGTTGACTATCCCTTTAATTATAATATTGCAACTCACTATTAATCTAAATCTGCATTACCCTTGTATATTTCTCTATACATTAAAGAGACAGTTTACTCCAGACGTTTTATACCCTTTTCCCAGTTTTGCATAACCAACACAATTATATTAATACACGTTTTACCTCTGTGATTACCTTGTATCTAAGCCTCTGCAGACTGCCCCCTTATTTTAGTTCTTTTCACAGACTTTCATTTTAGCCAATCAGTGCTGACTACTAGGCAAATCAACAGGAGTGAGCACAATATTATCTATGTGACACAAATTAACTAGTGCTGTCTACGTGCCAAAAATGGTCAAAATACACTGAGATAAGCAGCGGTCTTCAAGGGCTTAGAAATTAGCATATGAACTTACCTTGGTTTAGTTTTCAACAAAGAATACAAAGAGTACAAAGCAAATTTGATGATAAAAGAAAATTGAAAAGTTGTTTAAAATTACATATCCCTATCTGATTCATGAACGTTTCATTTTAACTTTACTTTCCCTTTAACTACCATGTGAATAAAATTACTTAGGGCCAGATTATCAGTGGAGCGCTATATAATGCACCCGCTCAAGCGTTAACTGCGCTAGAAGTAAGCTTTTTGCACAAGTCGGGTTGCGTTCATATTACAAGTTGAAAGCAAACAGTTTCCCTTATGTGCTAACCCGATGCGTGTAAAAAGCCAAACTTACAATATCGTGCACAATAACTTATTCCCCCATTGAAGACAATGGGAAAAAAAAGTGGAAAAAAATCTAACACCCAACTTGCACGCAAACACAATCGCATATTCTCAAGTGCGCTAACCCGGCATGAAAATATGAATATTTCACATTCCAATGTTCTTCACATAGAAGAATATGTTCTATTTTTTTACACATTTCTCTCTCTCTATGAAGGTATTTTGGTACAATATATATTTATACATACATACATACAGTATATATATATATATATATATATATATATACACACACACACACACGATTATATATAGGTATAGATATATACAGATATAAATATATGAATATCTATTTACATATATTTAAAACATATTCTGCTATGTGAATATGTAAAATATTTACAGCAATTACACAGTATAACACTTTATTAAATATGAATATTGCATACATATGATTTTGCATTTTTTTTTATTAGATGGTGTTATGAGTGTAACTGTACTATGTAATGTATCTTTATTAGATAATGTAATTATGAGTGTAACTGTACTATGTAATGTATATTTATTAGATAATGTAATTATGAGTGTAAGTGTACTGTGTAATGTATCTTTATTAGATAATGTAATTATGAGTGTAAGTGTACTATAATGTATCTTTATTAGATAATGTAATTATGAGTGTAAGTGTACTATGTAATGTATCTTTATTAGATAATGTAATTATGAGTGTAAGTGTACTATGTAATGTATCTTTATTAGATAATGTAATTATGAGTGTAAGTGTACTATGTAATGTATCTTTATTAGATAATGTAATTATGAGTGTAAGTGTACTATGTAATGTATATTTATTAGATAATGTAATTATGAGTGTGTGTTTTGTGACACTTTTTTGTTTTGCAAAACAGTTAACTAGACCTCTGAGGGTGCAGTAATCATTCTAACGTAAATCCCGATTGCGCTTAAATGATAGCGTTTACTTTCAGCGTGTAATACGAGCAGAAAACCGAATGCGTGCAAACACCCGCGATAAACCTCTTATCGCTCACGCATAACTGTTAACGCCCCACTCGTGATCTGGCCCTTTATAAGTTTATCTTCTAAGTCTTTTGCTTAAGAACACATCTTTCCCAGTCTATAAAACAATGCTGTGTGAAGCATCTCACTTTTTTGTGTGGGGTTTTTAAATGCAGGGTCATTCCAGTGTATTTGAAAACCCAGTTATCTTGTGATGGTCATCAATGGGTTTTGCACCGAGTTAACCTCACCAGTACTTTAAACTTATTAATGCTATACCAGTCCTTCAAACATCTTTCAAGCAAATTATCTCCAGTTTTTTGGGCTGTTTTGAGCAGCCGGATTGCAACTAAAATACAATCTTCAGAGTGTTCATTTATAATAGTAATTAAAGGGATAAGAAAGTCAAATTAAACTTGATTCTGATAGAGCAGATCATTTTTAGAAACTTTTAAATTCACTTCTATTTTCAAACGTACTTTGTTCTCTTCGTATCCAATAGATGGAATATTTAGATATCCTACACTAGTGAGAATTAGTTGGTCTTGTGATTGGCTGACTAGATGTGTTCAGCTAATTCCCAGTAGTGTATTGCTGCTCCTTGAACAAAGGATATAACGAGAATAAAGCAAATATGATAATAGAAGTAAATTGCAAAGTTGTTTAAAATGACATGTTTTATCTGAATCCTGAAAAGAAAAAATGGTTTTCATGTCCCTTTAAGTGTTTCATCACATCAATACTGAATCAATCAGACACATTAATCTACTTCACTTTGGTCTAGGGCTGCCAGCTGTCCTGGACATGGTTGCTAGGTGGGGTAACATAATACCCCACCACAAAAGACTTTCCTTTGATCTCACCCTTAACCCCACCATGTCTATTTTCACAAGAACAGTCATTTTATCCCCTTTGGCTGCCAGTAATATGCAAATCAATGTGTTATCCTATTTGGCTGCAAGTAACACATGGGCACAGCAGCAATTTGACTACCTTGACAGCCAAAAGTGCACAAATAGAAGTTCTTTCTCACTCCAAGACTGATTTTTAAACATAGAAACATACGGCTAGATTTAGAGTTTTGTCGGTAAAGACCCGCGTAGCTAACGCTGGCTTTTTTCTGGCCGCACCTTTAAAATAACTCTGGTATTGAGAGTCCATATAATGTCAGCGTTAGGCTCCAAAAAAGGAGCGTAGAGCATATTTAACGCAACTGCAACTCTCGATACCAGAGTTGCTTACGGACGCGGCCAGCCTCAAAAACGTGCTCGTGCACGATTCCCCCATAGGAAACAATGGGACTGTTTGAGCTGAAAAAAAACCTAACACCTGCAAAAAAGCCGCGTTCAGCTCCTAACGCAGCCCCATTGTTTGCTATGGGGAAACACTTCCTACGTCTGCACCTAACACTCTAACATGTACCCCGAGTCTAAACACCCCTAACCTTACACTTATTAA
This sequence comes from Bombina bombina, assembly GCF_027579735.1. Lineage (NCBI taxonomy): Eukaryota > Metazoa > Chordata > Amphibia > Anura > Bombinatoridae > Bombina > Bombina bombina. The sequence continues at coordinate 30,759,420 of NC_069499.1, read as the reverse complement.
CCCCTATTCTGCCGCCCCCGCTATCGCTGACCACTGTATATTATTTTTAACCCCTAATCTGCTGCTCCGTAAACCGCCGCTACTTACATTATCCCTATGTACCCCTAATCTGCTGCCCTAACATCGCCGACCCCTATATTATATTTATTAACCCCTAATCTGCCCCCCACAACGTCGCCTCCACCTGCCTACACTTATTAACCCCTAATCTGCCGTGCGGACCGCACTGCTATTATTATAAAGTTATTAACCCCTAATCCGCCTCACTAACCCTATAATAAATAGTATTAACCCCTAATCTGCCCTCCCTAACATCGCCGACACCTAACTTCAATTATTAACCCCTAATCTGCCGACTTGAGCTCACCGCTATTCTAATAAATGTATTATCCCCTAAAGCTAAGTCTAACCCTAACACTAACACCCCCTAAATTAAATATAATTTTAATCTAACGAAATTAATTAACTCTTATTAAATAAATTATTCCTATTTAAAGCTAAATACTTACCTGTAAAATAAACCCTAATATAGCTACAATATAAATTATAATTATATTATAGCTATTTTAGGATTAATATTTATTTTACAGGTAACTTTGTATTTATTTTAACCAGGTACAATAGCTATTAAATAGTTAAGAACTATTTAATAGCTAAAATAGTTAAAATAATTACAAAATGACCTGTAAAATAAATCCTAACCTAAGTTACAATTAAACCTAACACTACACTATCAATAAATTAATTAAATAAAATACCTATAATTATCTACAATTAAACCTAACACTACACTATCAATAAATAAATTAAATACAATGAAATAAACTAACTAAAGTACAAAAAATAAAAAAGAACTAAGTTACAAAAAATAAAAAAATATTTACAAACATTAGAAATATATTACAACAATTTTAAACTAATTACACCTACTCTAAGCCCCCTAATAAAATAACAAAGCCCCCCAAAATAAAAAAATGCCCTACCCTATTCTAAATTACTAAAGTTCAAAGCTCTTTTACCTTACCAGCCCTGAACAGGGCCCTTTGCGGGGCATGCCCCAAGAAGTTCAGCTCTTTTGCCTGTAAAAAAAAAACCATACAATACCCCCCCAACATTACAACCCACCACCCACATACCCCTAATCTAACCCAAACCCCCCTTAAATAAACCTAACACTAAGCCCCTGAAGATCTCCCTACCTTGAGTCGTCTTCACCCAGCCGAGCCAAATTCTTCATCCAAGCGGAGCAAGAAGAGGTCCTCCATCCGGTAGAAGTCTTCATCCAAGCGGGGCAGAAGAGGTCTTCCATCCGATTGAAGTCTTCATCCAAGCGGGATCTTCTATTGTCATCCATCCGGAGCAGAGCGGCAGCATCCTGAAGACCTCCGACGCGGAACATCCATCCTGGCCGACGACTGAACGACGAATGACGGTTCCTTTAAATGACGTCATCCAAGATGGCGTCCCTCGAATTCCGATTGGCTGATAGGATTCTATCAGCCAATCGGAATTAAGGTAGGAATATTCTGATTGGCTGATGGAATCAACCAATCAGAATCAAGTTCAATCCGATTGGCTGATCCAATCAGCCAATCAGATTGAGCTTGCATTCTATTGGCTCGGAATTGGATGACGTCATTTAAAGGAACCGTCATTCGGCTAGTAGGCGTCGTCGGAAGAAGATGGGTCCGCGGTGGAGGTCTTCAAAATGGAGCCGGTCCTCATCGGATGAAGATAGAAGATGCCGCTTGGAAGAAGATGGTTGCTGGTCCGGATCTACTCTTCTTCCCGGATAGGATGAAGACTTTGGAGCCTCTTCTGGACTTCTTCAGCCGTCGGATGATGGATGTCTAGCCCCCGCTTGGGCTTAGATGAAGATATCGGAGCCAGGACGGATCGGTGATACCTGGTATGGTGAAGATAAGGTAGGAAGATCTTCAGGGGCTTAGTGTTAGGTTTATTTAAGGGGGGTTTGGGTTAGATTAGGGGTATGTGGGTGGTGGGTTGTAATGTTGGGGGGGGGGTATTGTATGTGTTTTTTTACAGGCAAAAGAGCTGAATTTCTTGGGGCATGCCCCGCAAAGGGCCCTGTTCAGGGCTGGTAAGGTAAAAGAGCTTTGAACTTTAGTAATTTAGAATAGGGTAGGGCATTTTTTTATTTTGGGGGGCTTTGTTATTTTATTAGGGGGCTTAGAGTAGGTGTAATTAGTTTAAAATTGTTGTAATATTTTTCTTATGTTTGTAAATATTTTTTTATTTTTTGTAACTTAGTTCTTTTTTATTTTTTGTACTTTAGTTAGTTTATTTCATTGTAGTTATTTGTAGGTATTGTATTTAATTAATTTATTGATAGTGTAGTGTTAGGTTTAATTGTAACTTAGGTTAGGATTTATTTTACAGGTAAATTTGTAATTATTTTAACTATTTTAGCTATTAAATAGTTCTTAACTATTTAATAGCTATTGTACCTGGTTAAAATAAATACAAAGTTACCTGTAAAATAAATATTAATCCTAAAATAGGAATAATATAATTATAATTTATATTGTAGCTATATTAGGATTTATTTTACAGGTAAGTATTTATCTTTAAATAGGAATAATTTATTTAATAAGAGTTAATTCATTTCGTTAGATTAAAATTATATTTAAGTTAGGGGGGTGTTAGTGTTAGGGTTAGACTTAGCTTTAGGGGTTAATACATTTATTAGAATAGCGGTGAGCTCCAGTCGGAAGATTAGGGGTTAATGTTTGAAGTTAGGTGTCGGGGATGTTAGGGAGGGCAGATTAGGGGTTAATACTATTTATTATAGGGTTAGTGAGGCGGATTAGGGGTTAATAACTTTATTATAATAGCGGTGCGGTCCGGTCGGCAGATTAGGGGTTAATAAGTGTAGGCAGGTGGAGGCGACGTTGTGGGGGGCAGATTAGGGGTTAATAAATATAATATAGGGGTCGGCGGTGTTAGGGGCAGCAGATTAGGGGTACATAAGGATAACGTAAGTAGCGGTGCTTTGCGGTCGGCAGATTAGGGGTTAATAAGTGTAGGTAGCTGGCTGCGACGTTGTGGGGGGCAGGTTAGGGGTTAATAAATATAATATAGGGGTCAGCGGTGTTAGGGGCAGCAGATTAGGGGTACATAAGTATAACGTAGGTGGCGGTCGGCAGATTAGGGGTTAAAAATATTTAATCGAGTGGCGGCGATGTGGGGGGACCTCGGTTTAGGGGTAAATAGGTAGTTTATGGGTGTTAGTGTACTTTAGAGCACAGTAGTTAATAGCTTTATGAACCGGCGTTAGCCCAGAAAGCTCTTAACTACTGACTTTTTTCTGCGGCTGGAGTTTTGTCATTAGAATTCTAACGCTCACTTCAGACACGACTCTAAATACCGGAGTTAGAAAGATCCCATTGAAAAGATAGGATACGCAATTTACGTAAGGGGATCTGCGGTATGGAAAAGTCGCGGATGAAAAGTGAGCGTTAGACCCTTTTTTGAGTGACTCCAAATACCGGCGGTAGCCTAAAACCAGCGTTAGGAGCCTCTAACGCTGGTTTTCACGGCTACCGCCAAACTCCAAATCTAGGCCATAGAATTTAACGGTAGATAAGAACCAAGGCCCATCAAGTCTACACATATTACATGTTACTGTTTTCTTAGTATAACCTTATGTATGTCCCATCAAGTCTACACATATTACATGTTACTGTTTCCTTAGGCTAGCCTTATGTATGTCCCATCAAGTCTACACATATTACATGTTACTGTTTTCTTATGATAACCTTATGTATGTCCCATCAAGTCTACCCATATTACATGTCACTGTTTTCTTATTATAGCCTTATGCATGTCCCATCAAGTCTACACATATTACATGTTACTGTTTCCTTAGGATAGCCTTATGCATGTCCCATCAAGTCTACACATATTACATGTTACTGTTTTCTTAGGATAACCGTATGTATGTCCAATCAAGTCTACCCATATTACATGTTACTGTTTTCTTAGGATAACCTTATGCATGTCCCATCAAGTCTACACATATTACATGTTACTGTTTCCTTAGGATAACCTTATGTATGTCCCATCAAGTCTACACATATTACATGTTACTGTTTTCTTATTATAACCTTATGCATGTCCCAAAGATCCCATTGAAAAGATAGGATACGCAATTTACGTAAGGGGATCTGCGGTATGGAAAAGTCGCGGATGAAAAGTGAGCGTTAGACCCTTTTTTGAGTGACTCCAAATACCGGCGGTAGCCTAAAACCAGCGTTAGGAGCCTCTAACGCTGGTTTTCACGGCTACCACCAAACTCCAAATCTAGGCCATAGAATTTAACGGTAGATAAGAACCAAGGCCCATCAAGTCTACACATATTACATGTTACTGTTTTCTTAGTATAACCTTATGCATGTCCTATCAAGTCTACACATATTACATGTTACTGTTTTCTTAGGATAGCCTTATGTATGTCCCATCAAGTCTACACATATTACATGTTACTGTTTCCTTAGGCTAGCCTTATGTATGTCCCATCAAGTCTACACATATTACATGTTACTGTTTTCTTATGATAACCTTATGTATGTCCCATCAAGTCTACCCATATTACATGTCACTGTTTTCTTATTATAGCCTTATGCATGTCCCATCAAGTCTACACATATTACATGTTACTGTTTCCTTAGGATAGCCTTATGCATGTCCCATCAAGTCTACACATATTACATGTTACTGTTTTCTTAGGATAACCGTATGTATGTCCAATCAAGTCTACCCATATTACATGTTACTGTTTTCTTAGGATAACCTTATGCATGTCCCATCAAGTCTACACATATTACATGTTACTGTTTCCTTAGGATAACCTTATGTATGTCCCATCAAGTCTACACATATTACATGTTACTGTTTTCTTATTATAACCTTATGCATGTCCCATCAAGTCTACACATATTACATGTTACTGTTTTCTTAGGATAACCTTATGTATGTCCAATCAAGTCTACCCATATTACATGTTACTGTTTTCTTAGAATAACCTTATGCATGTCCCATCAAGTCTACACATATTACATGTTACTGTTTCCTTAGGATAACCTTATGTATGTCCCATCAAGTCTACACATATTACATGTTACTGTTTTCTTAGGATTGCCTTATGTATGTCCCATCAAGTCTACCCATATTACATGTTACTGTTTCCTTAGGATAGCCTTATGCCTGTCCCATCTAGTCTACACATATTACATGTTACTTATTACTTAGTATAGCCTTATGTATGTCCCATCAAGTCTACACATATTACATGTTACTGTTTACTTAGGATAACCTTATGTATGTCCCATCTAGTCTACACATATTACATGTTACTTATTACTTAGTATAGCCTTATGTATGTCCCATCAAGTCTACACATATTACATGTTACTGTTTACTTAGGATAGCCTTATGTATGTCCCATCAAGTCTACACATATTACATGTTACTGTTTACTTAGGATAACCTTATGTATGTCCCATCAAGTCTACAGATATTACATATTACTGTTTTCTTAGGATAACCTTATGCATGTCCCATCAAGTCTACACATATTACACGTTACTTATTACTTAGGAGAGCCTTATGCATGTCCCATCAAGTCTACACATATTACATGTTACTGTTTTCTTAGGATAACCTTATGTATGTCCCATCAAGTCTACACATATTACATGTTACTGTTTTCTTAGGATAGCCTTATGTATGTCCTATCAAGTCTACCCATATTACATGTTACTGTTTTCTTATGATAGCCTTATGCATGCCCCATCAAGTCTACACATATTACATGTTACTGTTTTCTTATGATAGATTTATGTATGTCCCATCAAGTCTACACATATTACATGTTACTGTTTTCTTAGGATAACCTTATGCATGTCCCATCAATTCTACACATATTACATGTTACTGATCCTTAGGATAACCTTATGCATGTCCCATCAAGTCTACACATATTACATGTTACTGTTTTCTTAGGATAGCCTTATGCATGTCCCATCAAGTCTACACATATTACATGTTACTGTTTTCTTAGGATAGTCTTATGCATGTCCCATCAAGTCTACCCATATTACATGTTACTGTTTTCTTAGGATAGCCTTATGCCTGTCCCATCTAGTCTACACATATTACATGTTACTTATTACTTAGTATAGCCTTATGTATGTCCCATCAAGTCTACACATATTACATGTTACTGTTTTCTTAGGATAACCTTATGTATGTCCCATCAAGTCTACACATATTACATGTTACTGTTTCCTTAGGATAACCTTATGCATGTCCCATCAAGTCTACACATATTATATGATACTGTTTCCTTAGGATAGCCTTATGTATGTCCTATCAAGTCTACACATATTGTTACTGTTTCCTTAGGATAGCCTTATGTATGTCCTATCAAGTCTATACATATTATATGATACTGTTTCCTTAGGATAACCTTATGTATGTCCCATCAAGTCTACACATATTACATGTTACTGTTTTCTTAGGATAGCCTTATGCATGTCCCATCAAGTCTACACATATTACATGTTACTGTTTTCTTAGGATAGTCTTATGCATGTCCCATCAAGTCTACACATATTACATGTTACTGTTTCCTTAGGATAGCCTTATGTATGTCCTATCAAGTCTACACATATTATATGATACTTATTACTTAGTATAGCCTTATGTATGTCCCATCAAGTCTACACATATTACATGTTACTGTTTCCTTAGGATAACCTTATGTATGTACCATCAAATCTACACATATTGCATGTTACTGTTTCCTTAGGCTAGCCTTATGTATGTACCATCAAGTCTACACATATTACATGTTACTGTTTTCTTAGGATAACCTTATGTATGTCCCATCAAGTCTACACATATTACATGTTACTGTTTCCTTAGGATAACCTTATGTATGTACCATCAAATCTACACATATTGCATGTTACTGTTTCCTTAGGCTAGCCTTATGTATGTACCATCAAGTCTACACATATTACATGTTACTGTTTTCTTAGGATAACCTTATGTATGTACCATCAAGTCTACACATATTACATGTTACTGTTTCCTTAGGATAACCTTATGTATGTACCATCAAGTCTACACATATTGCATGTTACTGTTTCCTTAGGCTAGCCTTATGCATGTCCCAGGCATTTTTGCCCTCATTGGTTGTCAGTAACATATAGTAGTGCATCATTTAGGGTCTTATTTGTGTTACACAGAGGCATAGGGGGCTTTTAAATTTAGCTGACACTTGGGGGACATTTAAGTGCCCAGTATTTTGTGCAGATTTTACTGGACAGTCTGCACAAATACTAAACTGTCCATTACTAGACACCTGGCAACCCTCTGTCTGTTGCAGATCTTTTTGTGTCTGTTAATGTCTGCAACAACTAGCCGGAAAGCATGTGAAACGTCTGACTGCTGTTACCTCATATGCAAAATATCAATAGTTTTATTAATTCAAACAGCAGCCAATACATTAGAATAGTTTAGAAAAATAATAAAAAATAGCTCGGTATTTGCTGCAGATAGTGTGTGAATGGGTATGCAATTTTAAACAACTTTCTACTTAGCTTCATTCTCTTAATATCATTTGTTGAAACACATACCTAGGTAGGCTCAGAAGCAGCAATAAACTACTGGGAGCTAGCAGCTGATTCGTGGCTGACTGGCTACACATATAATCCTCTTGTCAGTGGCTCACCAGATTTGTTCAGCTTGCTCCCAGTAGTGCATTGCTGCTCTTTCAGCAAAGGATACTGAAAGAATGAAGCACATTTGATTACAAACACACCAGCCTGTAGTTACCAAAAAAGTCCCTATTCTCTTTTATACAAAGTGATACATTATCATCTCTCCTGTTTTTGCAATACATTTACTGACAGCAGAATTTTAATGATGCCAAAGCAGTTTATAGTATTAATACAATTTAATAAAGAAAATGTATATCCCCTTGTTACTATAGGAAATGTAATCATTACAATTTAATAAAACCTATCTGTAAAGCACGTTTGGCTGTCTTCTTTTTCACCTGTCTGTTCCAGCTGCTTCTGTTCATTTTGGTGTAAATGTTTCTAATCCTGTGTTCATTATATATTTTGTTTTCTTATAACTTGTGCTGTCAGTCTGTATATTACCCTCTTATTATCTCCACTTGTCTGGTTATGTTTGTCACCTGCAAGCCATGCACCCAACTCAGTGCAGTGAGCGGACCCTCTGTGGCTGTACCAAGGTATACCTTACTTTAGTTTTTCACATATTTTACTATACATTTAGACCAATAGAAACTTGCTTTTGTGTAGTGTTGCATGGCTCTGTTATGCTTAACAGGGCAGTAAAGTCAAAATTAAAGGAACTGTCTACTCCAGAATGTATTGTTTAAAAAGATAGATAATCCCTTTAGTACCTATTCCCCAGTTGTGCATAACCAACACAGTTATATTAATATACTTTTTACCTCTGTGATTGCCTTGTATCTAAGCTTCTGCAGACTGCTCCTTATCTCAGTTATATTAATATACTTTTTACCTCTGTGATTGCCTTGTATATAAGCCTCTGCAGACTGCTCCTTATCTCAGTTATATTAATATACTTTTTACCTCTGTGATTGCCTTGTATATAAGCCTCTGCAGACTGCTCCTTATCTCAGTTATATTAATATACTTTTTACCTCTGTGATTGCCTTGTATCTAAGCCTCTGCAGACTGCCCCATTTCAGTTCTTTTGACAGACTTTCATTTTAGCCAATCAGTGCTGACGCATAAATAACTCCACGGGAGTGAGCATACAGTTATCTATATGGCACACACAAACTAGCGTTGTCTAGCTGTGAAAAACTGTCAAAATGCACTGAGATAAGAGGCGGCCTTCAAGGGCTTACACATTAGCATATGAGCCTAACTAGGTTTAGCTTTGAACAAAGAATACCAGGAGAACAAAGTAAATTTGATGATAAAAGTAAATTGGAAAGTTGTTTAAAATTTGTGTGCCCTTTCTGAACCATGAAAGTGTAATTTTGACCAAAAAAACTTTCATGATTCAAATAGGGGATGTAATTTTAAACAACTTTCAAATTTACTTTTATCACCAATTTTGCTTTGTTCTTGTGGTATTCTCAGTTGAAAGCTAAACCTAGGAAGACTCATATGATAATGTGTAAGCCCTTGAAGGCCGCCTCTTATCTCAGTGCATTTTTACCGTTTTTCACAGCTAGAGGGTGTTAGTTCATGTGTGTAATATAGATAATATTGAGCTCACGCACGTGAAGTTACCTAGGAGTCAGCACTGACTGACTAAAATGCAAGTCTGTAAATAGCACTGAGATAAGGGGCAGTCTGCTGAGGCTTAGATACAAGGTAATCACAAAGGTAAAACGTGTATTATTATAACTGTGTTGGTTATGCAAAACTGGGGAATGGGGAATAAAGGGATTATCTATCTTTTTACACAACAACAATTCTGGTGTTGACTGTCCCTTTAAGCATCATGATTCAGATAATGCATGTCATTTAAATCAACTTTCCTATTTACTTCTATTATCTAATTTGCTTTGTTCTGCCTAGGTAGGCTGATAGGAGTTTAGGAGCGAGCACGTCTTTAGTAGTCTTTGTTAGCAATGTGGCTAAAGTCACGTGAACATTCCTAAGCTCACCTATTGTTACTCTTTAATAAAGGCTACCCAGAGAACTAAGTAAAATTGGTAACAGGAGTAAATTGTAAAGTTGTTCCATGCTCTTATCCTATTCATTTAACTTTCATTTCGACTTTACCGTCCCTTTAAATTTAAATTGATCTGTAATGGTAGAAAGCTGCTAAAAAAATCTTCATGACATCAAATACAGGATTTTTATTTATCTTACTATTTTCTTTGTTTTACCTTTTCAATAAATTATTAAGTAAATTAAATACAAATGAAAGTATCCTACTACCAAAAACTCACATAAATTTCCTATATCCCAATGAAAGTTTATTTAAAGGGACATAAAAGAAAATTAATAAAAAAGTAGTGCATCTTGTGTTCGTATAGGAGATTTGTCTTTACTAACACATACAGATATGTTCAGGGCCGGCTCAACCACGGGGCCAAGTGGGTCTAATGGACCCAGGCAGCAGCACTTCAGAGTCACTCACTATTAGACCCAGACCCCTCCTGTCCTCTGTCTCCATAGGTGAAGTTGCAGGCTCCCAGCCGCATAACCTCATCATGCACAGAACCTTTCACGAATGACAAGCCCATAACTTCCTTCCCACTTATTGCACAATTATGCATAAGCATTGGACTAGTAAGGGGCGGCCGGGGTAGTGGGTTCATATGCTAATCAGTCATTTTACTATTAGGGGGAGGGGCGTCATTGCCTTCTCGAACCTAGGCAGCACAATATCTTGAGCCGGCCCTGCATATGTTTGTAAAATATGCCTGCAGTGAGAGTTGGCTTAGAGGGGAGAAGAGAGAGGGGATATGATAGAAACCTTCTTATGTATTATGAGATTTAAAGGGATACTAAACCCACATTTTTTCTGTCAGGATTCAGATAAAGCAGCAATTTTAAGCAACTTTCTAATTTACTCCTATTATCAATTTTGCTTTGTTCTCTTGGTATCTTTACTTGAAAAAGCAGGAATGTAAGCTTATGAACTGGCCCATTTTTGGTTCAGCGCCCTGGATAGCGCTTGTTTATTGGTGGCTACATTTAGCCACCAATCAGCAAGCGCTATATTTATGGACAATATATTTATGGACAATTCCATAATATATTTATGGAATGTCTGCCACCCTCTGTATTTTCCATCCAGCCACTGAGAATGAAGTTTCTTCCTTACTATCTTCCTCACGCCTCACTACCTGCCCACTCTACCCTATCCCTTCCCATCTAATACCCTCCCTATCTTCCACCCTCACTCCTGCTCTTACCAACATCTTCAACCTATCTCTCTCTACCGGCTCATTCCCATCTTCTTTCAAACACGCAAAAGTCACTCCCATACTCAAAAAACCCTCCCTCGACCCTAATTCTCCTGAAAGCTACCGCCCCATATCACTGCTTCCACTAACATCAAAACTCCTTGAAAAATTAGTTTACAATCGCCTAACCCACTTCCTGTCTGCCAACTCCTTGCTTGACCCACTGCAATCTGGATTTCGCCCAAAACACTCAACTGAGACTGCCCTTACCAAGGTCACAAACGATCTTCTCTCTGCTAAAAATATTGGCCACTACTCTATACTCATCTTGACCTCTCAGCTGCCTTCGACACAGTTGACCACCCCCTCCTCCTACAGACCCTTAGCTCTTTTGGCCTCTGTGACACTGCTCTTTCCTGGATTCACCCCTATCTTTCTCACAGGTCTTTTTCTGTGTCATTTGCCGGCGACTCCTCCTCTCCTATGCCTCTGTCTGTTGGAGTACCTCAAGGATCTGTTCTGGGTCCTCTACTCTTCTCCATCTATACTTCTTCGCTGGGTAAACTTATCAACAGTTATGGCTTCAAATATCACCTCTATGCTGATGACACCCAGATCTACCTCTCCACTCCTGCTCTCTCTCCCTCTGTCCTCTCTCATGTCAGCAACTGCTTATCTGGTATTTCTTCCTGGATGGCCTCACCACCTAAAGATTAACATGTCCAAGACTGAGCTCCTTCTTATCCCCCCCCTCAAGCTCTACGCCGACTTCTGACTTCTCTATCCCTGTTGACGGCATCACCATTTCCCCATCGCCCCAAGTCCGCTGCCTCTGAGTCACACTTGACTCAAACCTATCCTTCATCCCCCATATCCAATCGCTTTCTACATCCTGCCGCAATCATCTATGCAATATTTCCAAAATTCGCCCTTTTCTGAGCGCTGACACCACAAAGCAAATAATCCACTCCCTTGTTATCTCCCGACTTGACTACTGCAATAACCTACTCGCTGGCCTACCTCTCTCCCGCCTCTCCCCCCTTCAATCCATCCTAAATGCCTCTGCCAGGCTGATCCACCTTTCCCGTCGATCTGTATCTACTGCACCTCTCTGTGAGTCCCTTCATTGGCTCCCCATACACAGCAGAATTAAATTCAAAATTCTCACCCTTACTGTCATACAAAACTCTCACCAACGCCGCTCTCCTCTACCTATCCTCTCTAATACACAACACAAGTATACTCCAGCCTGTCCACTAAGATCCAACAATGACCTGCTCCTTGCATCTGCAACTATCACCTCCTCTCATGCTAGACTGCAGGACTTCTGTCGTGCAGTACCTACACTCTGGAACACTCTCCCTCGTGCTGTCAGGCTTTGCCCTAATCTTTCTTCCTTTAAATGCTCCCTGAAGACTTTTTCTGTTCAGGGAAGCCTACCACCCAACTCAATAATAAATTAACTTCACTTACCTAACATTTCCCTCATCTAACTCTGTATTAACATCCTTCTCAATCTTGCAGTCCTCACCTCCTGTTTCTCAACCTCCTACTCTTCTAGATTGTAAATTCCCAAAGGAATAGGGCCCTCAATCCTTCCTGTATGTGTTTGTAAATGTTGTCCTGTCTTTTACAAGTCTTGTATTGTGTTATTTAAATGAATTGTATCCATGGACAGCGCTGCGGAATATAATAATAATAGTAATATTAATATATGCACATGTTTAATGTTTACAGAAAGGTTAATTCATGGAATAACATTTAAGTAGAGATGATCAGGGCAAGCACTGAATGCCTGGGATATGCCATGTGGTTATCCTTATCATTTCTGGTTCTTGTTTCTAGCAAACAGTGTTCACTTTTGTCCCTGTTTTGTGCATACCCAGAATGCTTCTGTCAGGTCACTGCTGCTAAGAGTTTGCATGAGACAGGAATTTGGTGGTTCTTGTGTACAGCATGAAATCCCAGGCATTCAGTGTTTGCCCTGATCATCTCTACTTGAATTTTATTCCATGAATTAACCACCCTTCCGGTAAACATTGGACATGTGCATATATATATATATATATCTTTGGTAAACTCCTATATTTGTTAAAGCGATAGTAAACAAAAAAAAATTATTTTATGTTTCAGACAGAACATACAATTTTAAACAACTTTCCAATGTACTTCTATTATCAAATTTGCTTCATTCTCTTGTTATCCTTTGCTGAAGAAACAGCATTGCACTTCTGGCAGCTAGCTGAACACATCTACGGCTAGATTTAGAGTTTTGTCGGTAAGGAGCCGAAAAAGCTAATGCCGGCTTTTTTATGGCAGCACCATAAAAATAACTCTGGTATTGAGAGTCCACATAAAGGCTGCGTTAGGCTCCAAAAAAGGAGCGTAGAGCATATTTAACGCAGCTTCAACTCTCGATACCAGAGTTGCTTACGGACGCGGCCAGCCTCAAAAACGTGCTCGTGCACGATTCCCCCATAGGAAACAATGGGGCTGTTTGAGCTGAAAAAAAACCTAACACCTGCAAAAAAGCCGCGTTCAGCTCCTAACGCAGCCCCATTGTTTGCTATGCGGAAACACTTCCTACGTCTGCACCTAACACTCTAACATGTACCCCGAGTCTAAACACCCCTAACCTTACACTTATTAACCCCTAATCTGCCGCTCCGTAAACCGCCGCTACTTACATTATCCCTATGTACCCCTAATCTGCTGCCCTAACATCGCAGACCCCTATATTATATTTATTAACCCCTAATCTGCCCCCCACAACGTCGCCTCCACCTGCCTACACTTATTAACCCCTAATCTGCCGACCGGACCTGAGCGCTACTATAATAAGGTTATTAACCCCTAATCCGCCTCACTAACCCTATAATAAATAGTATTAACCCCTAATCTGCCCTCCCTAACATCGCCGACACCTAACTTCAATTATTAACCCCTAATCTGCCGACTGGAGCTCACCGCTATTCTAATAAATGTATTAACCCCTAAAGCTAAGTCTAACCCTAACACTAACACCCCCCTAAGTTAAATATAATTTACATCTAACGAAATTAATTATCTCTTATTAAATAAATTATTCCTATTTAAAGCTAAATACTTACCTGTAAAATAAATCCTAATATAGCTACACTATAAATTATAATTATATTATAGCTATTTTAGGATTAATATTTATTTTACAGGTAACTTTGTAATTATTTTAACCAGGTACAATAGCTATTAAATAGTTAATAACTATTTAATAGTTACCTAGTTAAAATAATAACAAAATTACCTGTAAAATAAATCCTAACCTAAGTTACAATTAAACCTAACACTACACTATCATTAAATTAATTAAATAAAATATCTACAATTGCCTACAATTAAACCTAACACTACACTATCAATACATTAATTAAATACAATATCTACAAATAACTACAATGAAATAAACTAACTAAAGTACAAAAAATAAAAAAGAACTAAGTTACAAAAAATAAAAAAATATTTACAAACATAAGGAAAATCTTACAACAATTTTAAACTAATTACACCTACTCTAAGCCCCCTAATAAAATAACAAAGCCCCCCAAAATAAAAAATGCCCTACCCTATTCTAAATTACTAAAGTTCAAAGCTCTTTTACCTTACCAGCCCTGAACAGGGCCCTTTGGACATGCCCCAAGAAGTTCAGCTCTTTTGCCTGTAAAAAAAACATACAATACCCCCCCCAACATTACAACCCACCACCCATATACCCCTAATCTAACCCAAACCCCCCTTAAATAAACCTAACACTAAGCCCCTGAAGATCATCCTACCTTGTCTTCACCTCACCGGGTATCACACCGATCCGTCCTGGCTCCGATATCTTCATCCAACCCAAGCGGGGGCTAGACATCCACTGAAGAGGTCCAGAAGAGGCTCCAAAGTCTTCATCCTATCTGGGAAGAAGAGTAGATCCGGACCGGCAACCATCATCTTCCAAGCGGCATCTTCTATCTTCATCCGATGAGGACCGGCTCCATCCTGAAGACCTCCACCGCGGACCCATCTTCATCCGGCGACGTCCAACTGAAGAATGACGGTTCCTTTAAGGGACGTCATCCAAGATGGCGTCCCTCGAATTCCAATTGGCTGATAGGATTCTATCAGCCAATCGGAATTAAGGTAGGAATATTCTGATTGGCTGATGGAATCAGCCAATCAGAATCAAGTTCAATCCGATTGGCTGATCCAATCAGCCAATCAGATTGAGCTCGCATTCTATTGGCTGATTGGAACAGCCAATAGAATGCGAGCTCAATCTGATTGGCTGATTGGATCAGCCAATCGGATTGAACTTGATTCTGATTGGCTGATTCCATCAGCCAATCAGAATATTCCTACCTTAATTCCGATTGGCTGATAGAATCCTATCAGCCAATCGGAATTCGAGGGACGCCATCTTGGATGACGTCCCTTAAAAGAACCGTCATTCTTCAGTTGGACGTCGCCGGATGAAGATGGGTCCGCGGTGGAGGTCCTCAGGATGGAGCCGGTCCTCATCGGATGAAGATAGAAGATGCCGCTTGGAAGATGATGGTTGCCGGTCCAGATCTACTCTTCTTCCCGGATAGGATGAAGACTTTGGAGCCTCTTCTGGACCTCTTCAGTGGATGTCTAGCCCCCGCTTGGGTTGGATGAAGATATCTGAGCCAGGACGGATCGGTGTGATACCCGGTGAGGTGAAGACAAGGTAGGATGATCTTCAGGGGCTTAGTGTTAGGTTTATTTAAGGGGGGTTTGGGTTAGATTAGGGGTATGTGGGTGGTGGGTTGTAATGTTGGGGGGGGTATTGTATGTTTTTTTTTACAGGCAAAAGAGCTGAACGTCTTGGGGCATGCCCCGCAAAGGGCCCTGTTCAGGGCTGGTAAGGTAAAAGAGCTTTGAACTTTAGTAATTTAGAATAGGGTAGGGCATTTTTTTTATTTTGGGGGGCTTTGTTATTTTATTAGGGGGCTTAGAGTAGGTGTAATTAGTTTAAAATTGTTGTAATATTTTTCTTATGTTTGTAAATATTTTTTTATTTTTTGTAACTTAGTTCTTTTTTATTTTTTGTACTTTAGTTAGTTTATTTCATTGTAGTTATTTGTAGGTATTGTATTTAATTTATTTATTGATAGTGTAGTGTTAGGTTTAATTGTAGGTAATTGTAGATATTTTATTTAATTTATTTATTGATAGTGTAGTGTTAGGTTTAATTGTAACTTAGGTTAGGATTTATTTTACAGGTAAATTTGTAATTATTTTAGCTATTAAATAGTTCTTAACTATTTAATAGCTATTATACCTGGTTAAAATAAATACAAAGTTACCTGTAAAATAAATATTAATCCTAAAATAGCTATAATATAATTATAATTTATGTTGTAGCTATATTAGGATTTATTTTACAGGTAAGTATTTAGCTTTAAATAGGAATAATTTATTTAATAAGAGTTAATTAATTTCGTTAGATGTAAATTATATTTAACTTAGGGGGGTGTTAGTGTTAGGGTTAGACTTAGCTTTAGGGGTTAATACATTTATTAGAATAGCGGCGAGATTCGGTCGGCAGATTAGGGGTTAATAATTGAAGTTAGGTGTCGGCGATGTTAGGGAGGGCAGGTTAGGGGTTAATAAATATAATACAGGGGTCGGCGGTGTTAGGGGCGGCAGATTAGGGGTACATAAGTATAACGTAGGTGGCGGTCGGCAGATTAGGGGTTAAAAAAATTTAATCGAGTGGGGGCAATGTGGGGGGGCCTCGGTTTAGGGGTACATAGGTAGTTTATGGGTGTTAGTGTACTTTAGAGTACAGTAGTTAAGAGCTTTATGAACCGGCGTTAGCCCAGAAAGCTCTTAACTACTGACTTTTTTCCTGCGGCTGGAGTTTTGTCGTTAGATTTCTAACGCTCACTGCAGACACGACTCTAAATACCGGAGTTAGAAAAATCCCATTGAAAAGATAGGATACGCAATTGACGTAAGGGGATCTGCGGTATGGAAAAGTTGCGGCTGAAAAGTGAGCGTTAGACCCTTTTTTGAGTGACTCCAAATACCGGAGGTAGCCTAAAACCAGCGTTAGGAGCCTCTAACGCTGGTTTTCACGGCTACCGCCAAACTCTAAATCTAGGCCCTAGTTAGCCAATCAAAAGAGACAAATGTGTGCAGGCACCAATCAGCAGCTAGCTCCCATTTGTGTAGGATATGTGCGTATTCTTTTTTAACAAGGGATACTAAGAGAACAAAGCACATTTGAAAATATAAGTGAATTTATAAGTGTCTAAAAATTACATGCTCTATCTGAATCATGCAAGTTTAATTTTGACTTTACTATCCTTTTAAGGCAATAGTTTTGAATGTTTTTTTGTTTTTGGTTTTTTAAAGAAAATATTATTTTCTGCTACTTCAGGGCCACAGAGGAGCAGATGCACAGCAGCTTAAACTTAAATAATGTTATATAATAGCTGGTGCTAGTGCTACAAGCCAGCAGCAGCACAAACAATATTTTTTTGTAATTTGCTTTTTTTTGGGTCAGGACTGTCCAAGAAATAAAGTAAGGCATATAAATATATTAGTTGACATTGGAATAAAATATTACTAAGCTCATTCAAGTGCAAACCCAGAGTGCCGCTGTCAGGTCACTGCTGCTAAGAATTTGCATGAGACAAGAATGTGGTGGTTCTTGTTTACAGCACACATTTTAACAAAACTGGAGAATACTTTTATTAAAAACTTGTTGCAGAAACCTTTCATATTGCAAATTTGCTTTTACTAAGATATGAAATGCACTACTCTAAATTTAAGATTTACTGTTATGTCCCTTTAACATTATTTATTTTGGCATTTATAGTACATATCAACAGTCATTATTTTAAAAAATTACCAGCATAAAAAATGTATTACAAAAATTATAAATGTATTGTAAGTATTTAAAACATATCTTGGTAGAAGAAAATGGCAGATTTTTAGAAATCCAGGCCAATCTAGGGATGCACTCCGAGAAAATCCTTTTAAGCATTTTTATCTTGTTTGCTTTGCTGTAGCCAATCAGAGGCCAGGTGTAGATTACCGCCTCTACTAATCTAGGCCATTGTCCTTCACACTAATCTATTTCAGAATCATTTTTGTAAAAGTAATTGGAAACTGAGATTCTATAAAAAGCCAAAGGATTTTAGGTAGAATTTAAATAATGATATTATCATAGTGTTATTAGTTTGCAGATCTAAAATAACAGTTTTTGAAAGGCAGCAAAATACTTTAATTGTAATAATGCTTATTCTATAGCTCACGGAATTAAATCAATGACGTGCCAGAAAAACTGAAAACCTGGTCATGGTGTTAAACATGGCTTCCCAGAGTTTCTTCCAGCCAGTCACTTCATGGATCTCTCGTATGTGTGAAGCCGTTCATCTTGCAGGAGACTCACTATCCAGCTCGCTTACTAATTTGAATAAAACTCATTCAAGCACTGACAGCGACTCGGAATACAAAGATTACTTTGAACAACACCTAGAAGAGAATTTTGATAAGGATGAGTGTTTATCTGAAAATTCATTGGGCTTTCAGAGTACGTCTGGTTTAGAACCAGGAACGTCTGAACAAGTTGAAAATACTGAGCTACCGCAACTGGAGCAAAACAACCAAGAATTGGTGGGGTCATGTGAGGATGCTTCACAATCTGAAGAATCTGGCTCAGTTTTCAGCTACAAAGTACGTCGAGATAGCAGTTTACTGGAAACGCTTTCCTCAATACCAGAAGAAGAGAGTTATTTGGACAACCAAATACAAAATCTAAGGAGGGACCTTGAATCTCCTGCTGTTAGTTCTGGCAATGGTAAGAAACTTAGTGAAGGTAAGAGTTTTGTTACTTCTCTACACTTTCTTAATCTTTCATCGTTTCTCGTCTTGCCTTCGAAAATCTCTACATCCACTTGCAGTTACATCAAAGCGAAGCTATTATCTCTAATAAGATTTACTGCTGCAGATTCAAAGCAACTTCAGAAAATAATTTGATGACCTTTTTGTAGCTTTCCATTGTGAACGTCAGATAAATAAGTTAACAGAAGTGTGCATCAGTTCTGGGCTCTGCTTTCTCGTTACATTTTTATGTAATAATGATTTACTAAAATGATTTTCTAGTACATAACCATTAGTCTGCAATGAAAGTAACAAAAAGGAAGACAAATAAATAAATAAAACTGCTCTAGTCATGCATACAAACACATTACAGATCAAATGTAAGCATTAATGGGACAATAAAGTCAAGATTAATTTTTCACAATTCAAATAGAGCATGCAGTTTAAATAAAGTAAAAAGAAAAAAAAACTTTCCATTTGAGTTTCATTATCATGAGGGTGCACGTGTCTTTAGCATTCTATGCAGGGCCGCCATCAGGGGGTGACAGGGGTTACTCCTGTCAGGGGCCCAATGGGCCAGGGGGCCCCATGAGGCAAGAACAATTTTTTAAAAAAATTTTTTTTTGAATTTTGGCAGCCACCAGAGGGTACTACAGCAGAGTACTATTGAGCATGGGAAATGTTATTACAATGAGTAAATAATTAGCATTTGAGAGGATTTCTGAGTGTGCACTAAACCACTATGCATAGTGTGAGACAGACTTGGCACTTCAGTTTGTACAGTGTGTGCCTGAGTCAGACGGCAGATCACTTTCATTTGCAGAGGAGGTAGGACTTACCTAGTAAATGTTTTATTTCTTTGTGTAATTTCAGATTGTAACTTCAGTGTGGTAGTAGTTGTATGGTTGGGGCCAGGGGCCCATAAAAACACATTTTTTTAGAAATATGCAGCAGTGTATTTATGATTACTTGACAATGCTGTAGAAATTCTATATGTAAAGCCATGCAGAATACAATCCTCAATACACACATGGTAGGTGCCCTTTTGGCAGATATTAGTTTTTTTATTAATATATATATATATATATTTTAATTACTTTCCAGTTTACTGCCCCTTTATGCAAGGACTTTCCAGATGCAAGGAGGCATTTTATCTAAGATTTTTACATCTGCATACAATGTTATACTCTCAGACTAAGATTGCTCAGTGTTTGAAATGAGACAGGTTAACTTAACACTGTTCAGTTTACACTACAGCTGACTTAATTTTAAAATACAAACAAACAAGCCTTCATCCTGCATTTAACCAAATCTAATGGCATTAGACTGATTACCACAACTCATGGTTTCACCAAAACCATATAGAGTACAGCAGTTTCAAAATCCATAAGTACAGCTGACAGATAGGAACATTTGTACACCATATTTTAAATTGTGCTCTTGGTTGGGGAAAATGGGGAAAAAACCAAACATATGTCAACCTTTCAAAAGTACTCTTCTTCATCTAGCCATCTACCCAGATCATTAATGTACAATTTTGAATTCACAGAATTATTTTTGTATGCAATTATTTTCTTTAAAAAGTGATCTCTTCATTTCTGCAAAAAATTTTTATCATGCATGTCACACACTGTTGATTTTGGTAATGCCATGTGCAGAAATTTTACCTCCTGTGAGTGTCTGTGTTTATATTTTTGTGCTTTTGTTTGTGTCTCTATGAGTGTGTATGTATTTTTTTCTGTGGCTCTCTCTGTGAGGGTGGGTGTGTATGTCTTTGTGCATTTTCTGTGTATGTCTGTGAGGGTGTGTGCGTATGTCTTTGTGCTTTTTCTATGGGTGTCTCTGTAAAGGTGTGTACATTTATGTCTTTGTGTATTTTCTCTGGATGACTCTGTGAGGGTGGTTTGTATGTCTTTGTGTGTTTTCTGTGAGTGTCTCTGTGAGGGTGTGTGTATGTCTGTGCATTTTCTGTAGGTGTCTCTGTGAGAGTGTATGTATGTCTGTGTTTTCTGTGGATGTCTCTGAGAGGGTTTGTGCTTATGTCTGTGTGTTTTCTGTGAGTGTCTCTGTGAGGGTGTGTGTATGTCTGTGCATTTTCTGTGGGTGTCTCTGTGGGAGTGTATGTATGTCTGTGTTTTTTGTGGATGTCTCAGTGAGGGTATGTGTGTGTGTATGTATGTCTTTGTGTGTTTTATGTGGTTGTCTCTCTGTGTGTATGTCTTTGTGTGTTTTCTGTGGGTGTCTCTGTGTGTGTGTGTGTCTTTGCGTGTTTTCTGTGGATGTGTGTCTCTCTGTGTGTGTGTGTGTATGTCTTTGTGTGTTTTCTGAGGCTGTCTCTGTCAGTGTTTCCTTGGGTGTATGTGCAAGTTTGTGTTTGAGTTTGTGTGTGTCCATTGTCTGTTCATTTTTAGAACATTTTGACCTTACTACTGATTATTCACATCTTTCTACAGACTTTGGCCTCTATTTATCAATTTCTGTCGGACCTGATCTGACAGTGCGGATCAGGTCCGACAGACCTCGCTGAATATGGTGAGCAATACGCTCTCCGTATTCAGCATTGCACCAGATGCTGGTGCAACGCCGCCCCCTGCAGACTCGCGGCCAATAGGCCACCAGCAGGGGGGTGTAAATCAACCCGATCGTACTCGATTGGGTTGATTTCCGGCGATGGCTATCCGCCTGCTCAGAGCAGGTCGGACAGGTTATGGAGCAGCGGTCTTTGTGACCGCTGCTTCATAACTGCTGTTTCTGGTGAGCCGGCAGGCTCACCAGAAACACGGGGCATCAAGCTCCATTCGCAGCTTGATAAATATGCCCCTTTGAGACTAATGAGACCTTTCCGGAAGTCACCAATCCACCATTTAACCTTTCAATTATTGTCATCCATTATCCATTATCCATTATCACCACTTCTAACATAGTAACATGGAAGATGATGCTGAAAGAAGACACAAGTCCATTGAGTTCGACCTATACAGATCCCTCCTGATTAACCATAAAATATCCAATGGAGCTTAACTTAATCCCATTAAAATGGTGACCCATTTTAAAGTAGAAATCCACAAATCTACGTTGGATTTATGGCACAAAATATCAGGTTAACCAAACCAATTGTAAACCTTGTTTTTGCTGCCTCACTTTACTGTTTTACTTCTTTACCTCTCATGCATAGGTTATATCAATTACCCACTGGCAACTCCCTCCTTCTTCCACTCTTTCCTCTCCTCCACCGTTTTTCCACTTTTTTTTTCTCTCCTTCCTCTCCCCCCATTGTTGGATTGTCTTAATTTATAATAATCAGTAGCTTAACACACAATATCAATATCCTGTAACCCACTTCCTTGCTACCTTCATACAACGTATGACAGAGGAATATACATTTGCTTAGTATAGCATCATTTATTGTTCAATGTTCCTAATTTTTTGATCACATTATCTTTATTGATTCTTGTTTTGTCATTATTATTTTATCACTGTTTATTGCAATGGTTTGAACCGGCGTCACAAAACGTTATTTATAATGACTGTTACCTCAGCTCAATATCACTGAAAAAATATTCTTACCCCTTTGGTGATAACCGCTACAGATTCCCTCCTTGAACGGACTTATGATTAGTTATCATGAACATTTATGTGAACTGACTACGATTCCCACGATAATCCTTTCTGAATATTCATAATTGCTGTTGCAGTGTCTTTTCTTTTCTGAACAAATATATCTTGATATGTTGCAATAAAGATTTAAAAAAAGAAAATGGAAGAAAAAAAGAAAATACATTTCCTTGGAATAAACAGAGCTTCCACCAACTCTGTATATTTATATAAAGTATATCTCCTCTTAAGCGCCTTTTCTTTCATGTAATTAGCAAGAGTCCATGAGCTAGTGTCGTATGAGATATACATTCCTACCAGGAGGGGCAAAGTTTCCCAAACCTCAAAATGCCTATAAATACACCCCTCACCACACCCACAATTCAGTTTTACAAACTTTGCCTCCTATGGAGGTGGTGAAGTAAGTTTGTGCTAGATTCTACGTTGATATGCGCTCCGCAGCAAGTTGGAGCCCGGTTTTCCTCTCAGCGTGCAGTGAATGTCAGAGGGATGTGAGGAGAGTATTGCCTATTTTGAATACAGTGATCTCCTTCTACGGGGTCTATTTCATAGGTTCTCTGTTATCGGTCGTAGAGATTCATCTCTTACCTCCCTTTTCAGATCGACGATATACTCTTATTTATATACCATTACCTCTGCTGATTTTCGTTTCAGTACTGGTTTGGCTTTCTACAAACATGTAGATGAGTGTCCTGGGGTAAGTAAATCTTATTTTCTGTGACACTCTAAGCTATGGTTGGGCACTTTGTTTTTAAAGTTCTAAATATATGTATTCAAACATTTATTTGCCTTGACTCAGGATGTTCAACATTCCTTATTTTCAGACAGTCAGTTTCATCTTTGGGATAATGCATTTGAATCAATCATTTTTTCTTACCTTAAAAAATTTGACTCTTTTTTCCCTGTGGGCTGTTAGGCTCGCGGGGGCTGAAAATGCTTCATTCTATTGCGTCATTCTTGGCGCTGACTTTTTTGGCGCAAAAAATCTTTCTGTTTCCGGCGTCATACGTGTCGCCGGAAGTTGCGTCATTTTTTGACGTCTTTTTGCGCCAAAAATGTCGGCGTTCCGGATGTGGCGTCATTTTTGGCGCCAAAAAGCATTTAGGCGCCAAATAATGTGGGCGTCGCTTTTGTCTCCACATTATTTCAGTCTCATTTTTTCTTTGCTTCTGGTTGCTAGAAGCTTGTTTATTGGCATTTTTTCCCATTCCTGAAACTGTCATTTAAGGAATTTGATCAATTTTGCTTTATATGTTGTTTTTTCTCTTACATATTGCAAGATGTCTCACGTTGCATCCGAGTCAGAAGATACTTCAGGAAAATCGCTGTCTAGTGCTGGAACTACCAAAGCTAAGTGTATCTGCTGTAAACTTTTGGTAGCTATTCCTCCGGCTGTTGTTTGTATTAATTGTCATGACAAACTTGTTAATGCAGATAATATTTCCTTTATTAATGTACCATTGCCTGTTGCAGTTCCTTCAACATCTAAGGTGCAGAATGTTCCTGATAACATAAGAGATTTTGTTTCTGAATCCATCAAGAAGGCTATGTCTGTTATTTCTCCTTCTAGTAAACATAAAAAATCTTTTAAAACTTCTCTCTCTACAGATGAATTTTTAAATGAACATCATCATTCTGATTCTGATGACTCTTCTGGTTCAGAGGATTCTGTCTCAGAGATTGATGCTGATAAATCTTCATATTTATTTAAAATGGAATTTATTTGTTCTTTACTTAAAGAAGTACTAATTGCTTTAGAAATAGAGGATTCTGGTCCTCTTGATACTAATTCTAAACGTTTAGATAAGGTCTTTAAATCTCCTGTGGTTATTCCAGAAGTTTTTCCTGTTCCTAATGCTATTTCTGAAGTAATTTCCAGAGAATGGGATAAATTGGGTAATTCATTTACTCCTTCTAAACGTTTTAAGCAATTATATCCTGTGCCGTCTGATAGATTAGAATTTTGGGACAAGATCCCTAAGGTTGATGGGGCTATTTCTACCCTTGCTAAACGTACTACTATTCCTACGTCAGATGGTACTTCGTTTAAGGATCCTTTAGATAGGAAAATTGAATCCTTTCTAAGAAAAGCTTATCTGTGTTCAGGTAATCTTCTTAGACCTGCTATATCATTGGCTGATGTTGCTGCAGCTTCAACTTTTTGGTTGGAAACTTTAGCGCAACAAGTAACAGATCATGATTCTCATAATATTATTATTCTTCTTCAACATGCTAATAATTTTATCTGTGATTCCATTTTTGATATTATCAGAGTTGATGTCAGGTTTATGTCTCTAGCTATTTTAGCTAGAAGAGCTTTATGGCTTAAAACTTGGAATGCTGATATGGCTTCTAAATCAACTCTACTTTCCATTTCTTTCCAGGGTAACAAATTATTTGGTTCTCAGTTGGATTCTATTATCTCAACTGTTACTGGTGGGAAAGGAACTTTTTTACCACAGGATAGAAAATCTAAGGGTAAAAACAGGGCTAATAATCGTTTTCGTTCCTTTCGTTTCAACAAAGAACAAAAGCCTGATCCGTCATCCTCAGGAGCAGTTTCAGTTTGGAAACCATCTCCAGTCTGGAATAAATCCAAGCCTTCTAGAAAGGCAAAGCCAGCTTCTAAGTCCACATGAAGGTGCGGCCCTCATTCCAGCTCAGCTGGTAGGGGGCAGGTTACGTTTTTTCAAAGAAATTTGGATCAATTCTGTTCACAATCTTTGGATTCAGAACATTGTTTCAGAAGGGTACAGAATTGGTTTCAAGATGAGACCTCCTGCAAAGAGATTTTTTGTCCCAGTAAATCCAGTGAAAGCTCAAGCATTTCTGAATTGTGTTTCAGATCTAGAGTTGGCTAGAGTAATTATGCCAGTTCCAGTTCTGGAACAGGGGATGGGGTTTTATTCAAATCTCTTCATTGTACCAAAGAAGGAGAATTCCTTCAGACCAGTTCTGGATCTAAAAATATTGAATCGTTATGTAAGGATACCAACGTTCAAAATGGTAACTGTAAGGACTATCTTGCCTTTTGTTCAACAAGGGCATTATATGTCCACAATAGATTTACAGGATGCATATCTGCATATTCCGATTCATCCAGATCATTATCAGTTCCTGAGATTCTCTTTTCTGGACAAGCATTACCAGTTTGTGGCTCTGCCGTTTGGCCTAGCTACAGCTCCAAGAATTTTTACAAAGGTTCTCGGTGCCCTTCTGTCTGTAATCAGAGAACAGGGTATTGTGGTATTTCCTTATTTGGACGATATCTTGGTACTTGCTCAGTCTTCACATTTAGCAGAATCTCATACGAATCGACTTGTGTTGTTTCTTCAAGATCATGGTTGGAGGATCAATTCACCAAAAAGTTCTTTAATTCCTCAGACAAGGGTAACCTTTCTGGGTTTCCAGATAGATTCAGTGTCCATGACTCTGTCTTTAACAGACAAGAGACGTCTAAAATTGATTTCAGCTTGTCGAAACCTTCAATCACAATCATTCCCTTCGGTAGCCTTATGCATGGAAATTCTAGGTCTTATGACTGCTGCATCGGACACGATCCCCTTTGCTCGTTTTCACATGCGACCTCTTCAGCTCTGTATGCTGAATCAATGGTGCAAGGATTACACAAAGATATCTCAATTAATATCTTTAAAACCGATTGTACGACACTCTCTAACGTGGTGGACAGATCACCATCGTTTAATTCAGGGGGCTTCTTTTGTGCTTCCGACCTGGACTGTAATTTCAACAGATGCAAGTCTCACAGGTTGGGGAGCTGTGTGGGGTTCTCTGACGGCACAAGGAGTTTGGGAATCTCAGGAGGTGAGATTACCGATCAATATTTTGGAACTCCGTGCAATTTTCAGAGCTCTTCAGTCTTGGCCTCTTCTAAAGAGAGAATCGTTCATTTGTTTTCAGACAGACAATGTCACAACTGTGGCATACATCAATCATCAAGGAGGGACTCACAGTCCTCTGGCTATGAAAGAAGTATCTCAAATTTTGGTTTGGGCGGAATCCAGCTCCTGTCTAATCTCTGCGGTTCATATCCCAGGTATAGACAATTGGGAAGCGGATTATCTCAGTCGCCAAACGTTGCATCCGGGCGAATGGTCTCTTCACCCAGAGGTATTTCTTCAGATTGTTCAAATGTGGGAGCTTCCAGAGATAGATCTGATGGCGTCTCATCTAAACAAGAAACTTCCCAGGTATCTGTCCAGATCCCGGGATCCTCAGGCGGAAGCAGTGGATGCATTATCACTTCCTTGGAAGTATCATCCTGCCTATATCTTTCCGCCTCTAGTTCTTCTTCCAAGAGTAATCTCCAAGATTCTGAAGGAATGCTCGTTTGTTCTGCTGGTAGCTCCGGCATGGCCTCACAGGTTTTGGTATGCGGATCTTGTCCGGATGGCCTCTTGCCATCCGTGGACTCTTCCGCTACGACCAGACCTTCTGTCGCAAGGTCCTTTTTTCCATCAGGATCTCAAATCCTTAAATTTAAAGGTATGGAGATTGAACGCTTGATTCTTGGTCAAAGAGGTTTCTCTGACTCTGTGATTAATACTATGTTACAGGCTCGTAAATCTGTATCCAGAGAGATATATTATAGAGTCTGGAAGACTTATATTTCTTGGTGTCTTTCTCATCATTTTTCTTGGCATTCTTTTAGAATTCCGAGAATTTTACAGTTTCTTCAGGATGGTTTAGATAAAGGTTTATCCGCAAGTTCTTTGAAAGGACAAATCTCTGCTCTTTCTGTTCTTTTTCACAGAAAGATTGCTAATCTTCCTGATATTCATTGTTTTGTACAAGCTTTGGTTCGTATAAAACCTGTCATTAAGTCAATTTCTCCTCCTTGGAGTTTGAATTTGGTTCTGGGGGCTCTTCAAGCTCCTCCGTTTGAACCTATGCATTCTTTGGACATTAAATTACTTTCTTGGAAAGTTTTGTTCCTTTTGGCGATCTCTTCTGCCAGAAGAGTCTCTGAACTATCTGCTCTTTCTTGTGAGTCTCCTTTTCTGATTTTTCATCAGGATAAGGCGGTGTTGCGAACTTCTTTTGAATTTTTACCTAAAGTTGTGAATTCCAACAACATTAGTAGAGAAATTGTGGTTCCTTCATTATGTCCTAATCCTAAGAATTCTAA
Organism: Bombina bombina; assembly: GCF_027579735.1. Taxonomy (NCBI): domain Eukaryota; kingdom Metazoa; phylum Chordata; class Amphibia; order Anura; family Bombinatoridae; genus Bombina; species Bombina bombina. The sequence goes on along the minus strand of NC_069499.1, from coordinate 30,731,824 downwards.
GGAGAAATCGTTGCATTCTTTGGATGTTGTTAGAGCTTTAAAATATTATGTTGAAGCTACTAAGTCTTTCCGAAAGACTTCTAGTTTATTTGTTATCTTTTCCGGTTCTAGAAAAGGCCAGAAAGCTTCTGCCATTTCTTTGGCATCTTGGTTGAAATCTTTAATTCATCTTGCCTATGTTGAGTCGGGTAAAACTCCGCCTCAAAGGATTACAGCTCATTCTACTAGGTCAGTTTCTACTTCCTGGGCGTTTAGGAATGAGGCTTCGGTTGATCAGATTTGCAAAGCAGCAACTTGGTCCTCTTTGCATACTTTTACTAAATTCTACCATTTTGATGTATTTTCTTCTTCTGAAGCAGTTTTTGGTAGAAAAGTACTTCGGGCAGCGGTTTCAGTTTGAATCTTCTGCTTATGTTTTTCATTAAACTTTATTTTGGGTGTGGATTATTTTCAGCAGGAATTGGCTGTCTTTATTTTATCCCTCCCTCTCTAGTGACTCTTGCGTGGAAAGATCCACATCTTGGGTAATCATTATCCCATACGTCACTAGCTCATGGACTCTTGCTAATTACATGAAAGAAAACATAATTTATGTAAGAACTTACCTGATAAATTCATTTCTTTCATATTAGCAAGAGTCCATGAGGCCCGCCCTTTTTTGTGGTGGTTATGATTTTTTTGTATAAAGCACAATTATTCCAATTCCTTATTTTATATGCTTTCGCACTTTTTTCTTATCACCCCACTTCTTGGCTATTCGTTAAACTGAATTGTGGGTGTGGTGAGGGGTGTATTTATAGGCATTTTGAGGTTTGGGAAACTTTGCCCCTCCTGGTAGGAATGTATATCCCATACGTCACTAGCTCATGGACTCTTGCTAATATGAAAGAAATGAATTTATCAGGTAAGTTCTTACATAAATTATGTTTTTTCTCTCACAGTACAAGACTTTTCAAAACTAAAACAATATCCACTTCACACAAATCATTCCAAACTTTCCAGCTCAACCTTCCGTAAAAATTCAGCACAGACGCTCCATTTCTTAGGAAGTTTCTGCTCTCTGTTCATATTCCCATCTTATTAGCTGTACCCTTGATCCTAAGCTATTCCTCACAACTGCTATCCGCCCGTACCCATGCTCTTAAACCCATTCTCACACATATATTCAACCTCTCCCTTAAACTGGTACATTGCTATCATCCATTAAAGGGACAGTATACACTCATTTTCATATAACTGCATGTAATAGACACTACTATACAGAATAAGATGCACAGATACTGATATAAAAATCCAGTATAAAACTGTTTTAAAACTTACTTAGAAGTTCTAAGTTTAGCTCTGTTGAAAAAGTGGCTGGAAAGCCCACTGCAAGTGGGAGATAAGACCCTCCCCCCCCCTCCCCCTTCTTTTGCATATGAAAAGACCCTTTACACAAACAGGAGCAAGCTGGAGTAGGTAGCTGACGGTATTCTCATAACACTTTGGGGCTTGGTTAGGAGTCTGAAAATTAGAGCAATGTTATTTAAAAATAAGCAAAACTATACATTTTTAAAAAAAGAAAACTTTATGGGCTATATAAATAGATCATCTACAAAACATTTATGCAAAGAAAAAATGAATGTATAATGTCCCTTTAAACATGGTATAATTACACCTAATCTTAAAGGGATACTTAACCCACATTTTTTCTTTCATGATTCAGAAAGAGCATGCAATTTGTTTTTTTTTGGTTATCTTGCTATCTTATTTAAAAAGCAGGAATGTAAAGAGTAGGAGCCAGCCTATTTTAGGTGCAGCACCCTGTATAGCGCTTGCTTATTGGTGGCTACAGTTAGAAAACCAATAAGCAAGCACAACCCAAGTTCTGAAATAAAAATCGTCTGGCTCCTAAAGTTTACATTCCTGCTTTTTACTTAAATATAGCAAGAGAACAAAAAAAAGTTAATTAATTAAGAGTTAATAAGAAAGTTGTTTAAAATTGCACGCTCTATCTGAATCATTAAAAAAACATTTTTGGGGTTAGTGCACCTTTAAGAAACCGTCACTCTATCCAGCATCGTCTTGCAACTACCGCCCAATCTCTCTTCTTCCGATTTGTCTCTATACTTCTCGAGGGTAATGCTTATAAATACTTATCACACTATCTCTCATCTGAGCCTTCTTTTTGAACCTTTGCAATATGGCTTTTGTCCCAACACTCTATGGAACTTTCATCACCAAGTTGACAAATAAGCTGCTTAGTCTTAAGGTCACTGCACCATGCGAATCCTTTTAGACCTCGTTGCAGCCTTTGACACTGTAGACCTTGCAATACTGCTCCTGACCCTTGAGTCCTTGGGTAATTTGTGAAACAGATTGCTTTCTTCCTATCTTTGTAACCGTACCTTCAGTTTATTCTCTTGCTCCCCTCTAACCCTTTCTGTTCTAGGTCCCCTTCTTTCTAAGTCTCAGTTCAAGGTCCCTTTATTTTTTCAGTCTCTTTTATATTGCATGCTCTGGTCGAATCATGAAAGTCTCATTTTTATTTGCTGTCCCATTATAATTTCAAGAAATACTGAACATTTCACCAAAAGTAAATTAGAAGGAAATCTGTTTTGTAGTTTTAGCTGTGCCATAAGTTTTTTTTTTTCTTCAAATTCACTCAATAGATTTGTTTTACATTTTTTATGTTCCATTTTTAGTGATTGCTAAAGTGAACTGAAATTCCATATATGTGTGTTTTTATGTGTTTATATTCACATGCATCTATAAACACATACCCAGAACTTGTTAGTTAGTAGTTTATTATTTGTCATGCAGTAATATGAAAATATCAGACAAATAATGATCATTAACAGTTATATTTATATTCTAATATATAGGGGCCTATTTACTATGGTGCGAGTGGACATGATCCGATATAGCCGATCACGTCTGCTGCACATTGATAAATGCAGACAGCATACGCAATGCCGCCCCCTGCAGATTCGTGGCCAATCAGCCTCTAGCAGGGGGTGTCAATCAAACCGATCGTATTCGATCGGGTTGATTTCTGTCCGCGGCCTTAGAGCAGGCGGACAGGTTATGGAGCAGCGGTCTTTAGACCACTGCCTCATAACTTCTGTTTCAGGCTCACCGAAAACAGGGGGCCATACGAAGCGTGATAAATATGCCCCATAGCCTGAGACTGTAATTGATATAAATAATAACTATATATAGGCCGCTAGTAAGAACTATCAGCATTTTGTGATTAAGTAAATGAGTTTACAACTTATTTTAGGTTTGGATTTCAGTACTGGTCATGTTTAACCTTCGTTTCACATAAGGTGATTGAACTAGGTACTGGGAAGATAGGGCAATAAATAATGGGGAGGGTAGCAATGCATTCTGGGTGCTTGAGAAATGAGTTTACTCTTGGTATGTCTGTTCACTGCTGGATTTATTGTCACCCAGAATAAGTCTGAATGCTGTTAGAAGTAAATATCTACCTGTCTGTAACAAGTTGACTGCGCTAAATAAAGTGTTTGTGCTTCAGCAGGTCTGGCAAGCGGTAACACAGTGCTGTGTGTTTGTTATAAGCTATTTACATGCATCTGTAATGCGTATAACCGCTCTTCTAACAAGTACAAATGCTTTATATAGTCCTCCCCTGTGCGTCTGTCTCTGCGGTATTTCTTTCTATTTCACTCTCTGTAAGTTTTTGACAACCATTTATTCTATTTATCACACTGCATATTGTTTTACTAAATGATCTGAGAGGTGCAGCTGGCTTGTACTATCTATAGCGTTCTTACTCTATACATCGATAAGCATCTCATTCTTTAACTGTCTTATTCTCCTCTTTTTTCCCTTTAACCCCCTGTATCAGGGGCTCATAACCATTATCTGTTGCTAGTTGTCCATATGTAAAATACAATCAAGCTATTGGCATATTTTAAAGCCATCCTAGCACCTAATAGGACGTGATGAGGAGACATGGGGTATATAGGGACATTTGGGGCAATCCATTGGGGTCAAGAAACCTCTGGTCTATATTTTCTTGTGTGTTTTTACCTATGTCGCTAACACCCATAAACTACCTATTAACTTCTAAACTGAGGCCCTCCCACATTGCAAACACTAAAATAAAATTATTAACCCCTAATCTGCCGCTCCGGATATCGCCGCCACTACTAAAATGTATTAACCCCTCTTCCGCCGCTCCCCGACATCGTCACCACTATAATAAACCCATTAACCTCTAAATTGCCGCCCTCCCGCATCGCAAACACTACTTAAATATTGTTAACCCCTAATCTGCTGTCCGCCCACGCCGCCGCTATAATAAATATTAGCCACTAAACCTCAAGCCCCCCACAACGAAATATACTAAATTAAACTATTAACTCCTAAACCTCTGGCCTCCCTCATCACTACATAAATATATTAGCCTAAGTCTAACCCTAACACCCCCTAACAAATATAATTAAAATAAAGCTAAATAAACCTTACCATTATTAACTAAATAATACCTATTTAAAACTAAATACCTGTGAAAAAAAACCTAAGCTAGCTACAATATAGTTATATTGTAGCTATCTTAGGTTTTATTTTTTGAGTATTTGATTAATTTAATTTATTTGATTTGATTGTATTGGTTGGTTTTATTGTAAGGCAGGTTAGGTTTTATTTTACAGGTAAATTTGTATTTATTTTAACTAGGTAGTAAGTAAATAATTAATAAATATTTACTAACTAGTCTACCTAGTTAAAATAAATACAAACTTACCTGTGAAATAAAAATAAAACCTAAGATAGCTACAATATAACTATTAGTTATATTGTAGCTAGCCTAGGTTTTTTTTTTTTCACAGATAAGTATTTAGTTTTAAATAGGTATTATTTAGTTAATAATTGTAAGGTTTTTTAGCTTTATTTTAATTATATTTAAGTTAGGGGGTGTTAGGGTTAGGGTTAGACTTATGCTTAGGGTTACATTAGGGTTAGGTTTAGGGGTTAATAACTTTAGTATAATGGTGATGACATTGGGGCAGCAGATTAGGGGTTAATAGCTGTAATGTTGGTAGCAGCAATGTTAAGGGTGGCAAATTAGGGGTTAATAGTTTTATTTAGGTGGCGGTGATGTTAAGGACGGAAGATTAGGGTTCAATAACTGTAATGTAGGTGGCAGCGATGTTAAGGGTGGCAGATTAGGGGTTAATAGTTTTATTTAGGTGGCAGTGATGTTAAGGGTGGCAGATTAGGGGTTAATAACTGAATGTAGGTGGCGGCGATATTGGGGGTGGCAGATTAGGGGTTAATAACTGTAATGTAGGTGGCAGCGATGTTAAGGGTGGCAGATTAGGGGTTAATAGTTTTATTTAGGTGGCAGTGATGTTAAGGGTGGCAGATTAGGGGTTAATAACTGAATGTAGGTGGCGGCGATATTGGGGGTGGCAGATTAGGGGTTAATAACTGTAATGTAGGTGGCGGCGATGTTAGGGGCAGCAGATTAGGGGTGGTGTTTAGACTTGGTTTTTATGTTAGGGTGTTTTTCTTTCCCCATAGACATCAATGGGGCTGTGTTACGGAGCTTTTGTTTCTGTGATCGCAGGTGTTAGGCTTCTTTTTTGCCGGCTCTCCCCATTGATGTCTATGGGGAAATTGTGGACGAGCACGTCAAAGCAGCGCTTGTATTTCGGTGCGGTATGGAGCTCAACGCAACCATATCGTCTGCACAAGCCTGCTTTTTATAAACCTGTAATACCAGCTCTATAGGGAGGTGAATTAACGCTGCTTTTGTGGCGGTCGTTAATTTTCCTATAGTGCTCAAAACTCGTAATCTAGCTGTTTGTTAGGCTTATTTTAGTAGCTAAGGTAGTTAGGCTTATTTTAGTAGCTAAGGTAGTTAGGCTTATTTTAGTAGCTAATGCAGTTAGGCTTATTTTAGTAGCTAAGGTAGTTAGGCTTATTTTAGTAGCTAAGGCAGTTAGGCTTATTTTAGTAACTAACGGCTAGATTTGGAGTTTTGTCGGTAACGAGCCGAAAATCTAACGCCGGCTTTTTTCTGGCCGCACCATAAAAATAACTCTGGTATTGAGAGTCCACATAAAGGCTGCGTTAGGCTCCAAAAAAGGAGCGTAGAGCATTTTTAACGCAGCTTCAACTCTCGATACCAGAGTTGCTTACGCAAGCGGCCAGCCTCAAAAACGTGCTCGTGCATGATTCCCCCATAGAAAACAATGGGGCTGTTTGAGCTGAAAAAAAACCTAACACCTGCAAAAAAGCCGCGTTCAGCTCTTAACGCAGCCCCATTGTTTGCTATGCGGAAACACCTCCTAAGTCTGCACCTAACACCCTAACATGTACCCCGAGTCTAAACACCCCTAACCTTACACTTATTAACCCTTAATCTGCCGCCCCCGCTATCGCTGACACCTGCATTTTATTTTTAACCCCTAATCTGCCGCTCCGTAAACCGCCGCTACTTACATTATCCTTATGTACCCCTAACACCGCCGACCCCTATATTATATTTATTAACCCCTAATCTGCCCCCCACAACGTCGCCGCCAGCTACCTACACTTATTAACCCCTAATCTGCCGACTGCAAAGCGCCGCCACCTACGTTATCCTTATGTACCCCTAATCTGCTGCCCCTAACACCGCCGACCCCTATATTATATTTATTAACCCCTAATCTGCCCCCCTCAACGTCGCCTCCACCTGCCTACACTTATTAACCCCTAATCTGCCGAGCAGACCGCACCGCTACTATAATAAAGTTATTAACCCCTAATCCGCCTCACTAACCCTATAATAAATAGTATTAACCCCTAATCTGCCCTCCCTAACATCGCCGACACCTAACTTCAATTATTAACCCCTAATCTGCCGACTGGAGCTCACCGCTATTCTAATAAATGTATTAACCCCTAAAGCTAAGTCTAACCCTAACACTAACACCCCCCTAAATTAAATATAATTTACATCTAACGAAATTAATTATCTCTTATTAAATAAATTATTCCTATTAAAAGCTAAATACTTACCTGTAAAATAAATCCTAATATAGCTACAATATAAATTATAATTATATTATAGCTATTTTAGGATTAATATTTATTTTACAGGCAACTTTGTAATTATTTTAACCATGTACAATAGCTATTAAATAGTTAAGAACTATTTAATAGTTACCTAGTTAAAATAATTACAAAATTACCTGTAAAATAAATCCTAACCTAAATTACAATTAAACCTAACACTTTACTATCATTAAATTAATTAAATAAAATACCTACAATTACCTACAATTAACCTAACACTACACTATCAATAAATTAATTAAATACAATTCCTACAAATAAATACAATGAAATAAACTAACTAAAGTACAAAAAATAAAAAAGAACTAAGTTACAAAAAATAAAAAAATATTTACAAACATAAGAAAAATATTACAACAATTTTAAACTAATTACACCTACTCTAAGCCCCCTAATAAAATAACAAAGACCCCCAAAATAAAAAATGCCCTACCCTATTCTAAATTACTAAAGTTCAAAGCTCTTTTACCTTACCAGCCCTGAACAGGGCCCTTTGCGGGGCATGCCCCAAGAAGTTCAGCTCTTTTGCCTGTAAAAAAAAACATACAATACCCCCCCCAACATTACAACCCACCACCCACATACCCCTAATCTAACCCAAACCCCCCTTAAATAAACCTAACACTAAGCCCCTGAAGATCATCCTACCTTGTCTTCACCTCACCAGGTATCACCGATCCGTCCTGGCTCCAAAATCTTCATCCAACCCAAGCGGGGGCTGGCGATCCATCATCCGGTGGCTGAAGAGGTCCAGAAGAGGCTCCAAAGTCTTCATCCTATCCGGGAAGAAGAGTAGATCCGGACCGGCAACCATCATCTTCCAAGCGGCATCTTCTATCTTCATCCGATGAGGACCGGCTCCATCCTGAAGACCTCCGACGCGGACCCATCTTCATCCGGCGACGTCCAACTGAAGAATGAAGGTTCCTTTAAGGGACGTCATCCAAGATGGCGTCCCTCGAATTCCGATTGGCTGATAGAATCCTATCAGCCAATCGGAATTAAGGTAGGAATATTCTGATTGGCTGATGGAATCAGCCAATCAGAATCAAGTTCAATCCGATTGGCTGATCCAATCAGCCAATCAGATTGAGCTCGCATTCTATTGGCTGATCGGAACAGCCAATAGAATGCGAGCTCAATCTGATTGGCTGATTGGATCAGCCAATCGGATTGAACTTGATTCTGATTGGCTGATTCCATCAGCCAATCAGAATATTCCTACCTTAATTCCGATTGGCTGATAGAATCCTATCAGCCAATCGGAATTCGAGGGACGCCATCTTGGATGACGTCCCTTAAAGGAACCTTCATTCTTCAGTTGGACGTCGCCGGATGAAGATGGGTCCGCGTCGGAGGTCTTCAGGATGGAGCCGGTCCTCATCGGATGAAGATAGAAGATGCCGCTTGGAAGATGATGGTTTTTTGTAACTTAGTTCTTTTTTATTTTTTGTACTTTAGTTAGTTTATTTCATTGTAGTTATTTGTAGGAATTGTATTTAATTTATTTATTGATAGTGTAGTGTTAGGTTTAATTGTAGGTAATTGTAGGTATTTTATTTAATTAATTTAATGATAGTATAGTGTTAGGTTTAATTGTAACTTAGGTTAGGATTTATTTTACAGGTAATTTTGTAATTATTTTAGCTAGGTAACTATAAAATAGTTCTTAACTATTTAATAGCTATTGTACATGGTTAAAATAATTACAAAGTTGCCTGTAAAATAAATATTAATCCTAAAATAGCTATAATATAATTATAATTTATATTGTAGCTATATTAGGATTTATTTTACAGGTAAGTATTTAGCTTTAAATAGGAATAATTTATTTAATAAGAGATAATTAATTTCGTTAGATGTAAATTATATTTAACTTAGGGGGGTGTTAGTGTTAGGGTTAGACTTAGCTTTAGGGGTTAATACATTTATTAGAATAGCGGTGAGCTCCAGTCGGCAGATTAGGGGTTAATAATTGAAGTTAGGTGTCGGCGATGTTAGGGAGGGCAGATTAGGGGTTAATACTATTTATTATAGGGTTAGTGAGGCGGATTAGGGGTTAATAACTTTATTATAGTAGCGGTGCGGTCCGCTCGGCAGATTAGGGGTTAATAAGTGTAAAGTTCACAAAGAAAGGAGATCTGTTGACTCAAGGTTAGTTGCTGGAAAAACTTGTTTATTATGGTGATCCAAAACAAGTCAAAGTAAGGCAAAGTACATAGGGTCACAGTGAGGAACGCCTGACGCGTTTCGCGCATGCGTAGATGCGCTTCGCCGGAGTGTCGGCGATGTGGGGGGACCTCGGTTTAGGGGTACATAGGTAGTTTATGGGTGTTAGTGTACTTTAGAGTACAGTAGTTAAGAGCTTTATAAACCGATGTTAGCCCAGAAAGCTCTTAACTACTGACTTTTTTCCTGCGGCTGGAGTTTTGTCGTTAGATGTCTAACGCTCACTTCAGACACGACTCTAAATACCGGCGTTAGGAAGATCCCATTGAAAAGATAGGATACGCAATTGACGTAAGGGGATCTGCGGTGTGGAAAAGTCGCGGCTGAAAAGTGAGCGTTAGACCCTATTTTGAGTGACTCCAAATACCGGAGGTAGCCTAAAACCAGCGTTAGGAGCCTCTAACGCTGGTTTTCACGGCTAACGCCAAACTCCAAATCTAGGCCTAAGGTAGTTAGGCTTATTTTAGTAGCTAAGGTAGTTAGGCTTATTTTAGTAGCTAAGGTAGTTAGGCTTATTTTAGTAGCTAAGGTAGTTAGGCTTATTTTAGTAGCTAAGGCAGTTAGGCTTATTTTAGTAGCTAAGGTAGTTAGGCTTATTTTAGTAGCTAAGGTAGTTAGGCTTATTTTAGTAGCTAAGGTAGTTAGGCTTATTTTAGTAGCTAAGGTAGTTAGGCTTACTTTAGTGTTGGACTTAGGACAAAGGTTTGTAGAAGTCTATTCTACAAGCATTTCTATATAAACACGTAATGCAATCCGCAATCATCATTGTTCACATATTTCTGACTCCCTTCTAGATGGGAAGATTTTATGGTCAAGGTTCCTGGAGCAAATTATAACTTTGGGGTCAATTCCAATATTTCGATTTACCTTTTTCCACATTGGAGACACCAGATCCAGTGAGGTCTGTGCATCAGTATTCAAACACTGTGTTGCTCACATTGATGGCTGTGGTGTGTATTTGTGCAATACAAGCTACTGCTCACCCTGAAATGGTGTGCGGTTTTATACTGGTGCACAGACCCTCACAGCTCACAGAGGAGGCAGAACCAGGAAGCTGTCTGTAGCTGCAAGGGAGCTGGGTGGTGGAGATTCTTTAAACCTCTCAATCTCAGCTCCCATAGCAGCTACAATCTTCCAAGACCCCCTCATTTGAAAGAGAATCTCCTGCAGTATCTTGTGATCTTGCAGCAGTACCACACAAATATCTAATTATATTATAACCCCCAAAAGTCTGTATGGCCCCTATTTCACATGGGGCTACTCATGATGATAATTTTGTAAGCTGATCACAGTAACAGCAGTGGTCACGTGACCATTTTCAGTATTATTTACTAAAATCTAAGAATAAAATATACTTTTTTTTACAGTTTTTCCAGCAGCTATCTCATATACCATGAAATATAAATATAATAATGGTATATGTGAAAAAAACAATATATCATTTGTGTGGGTTGAGAAGAGGTGGGTATATGGTGCGCAAATCTGCCCCTTGCAATACACACTAATCTGCTCCCATAAAGCAGATAATAAAGGAACTGGTGCAAAGAAAAAAGAGAGAAGTGTGTGTATGCGCTAAACAGCTATGGGGATAGAAAATAAAATACAGATAATATATTATAAAAACACTTGATGTGGCATACAAATATTGTATAGGTGTATTCTCTTAGCACCTGGGATAAATAAATAAATATCAAAGCAACTGAAATGAATAAAATATCAAAGCGATAAGGTAAAATTTATTTATCACATATAAAATAACACAAAAATAATATGACCGGTCATATATAGTATCAAAACACTATGCTAAAATTATGCTAAAAGTGGCTAAAAGAAGCTGAATATAAGTTGAGACCTCTAGGTCTGAAAAGATATTGAGATGGTTGCCCTATATAAAAGTGTAAATCCACCTGTGAAATACTGGCTCGTGTGAGATTATGTCACAGTAAAAGTTCCGTTTGGAGTAAGGTAGGTATGAAACGTTCTGCCTAGAGTTGAAATAAATGTTAAGGCTCCGTAATAGGAATAAATTGGTGTAAAAACACCGTATGCAGATATTTGTAGTTCCGTTAGATGTTTCAAATCAAACAGGGGTTATTAGCAGTTTCTATAATGATCAATAAACCGTGTCTCCTTTGCGGAGTATAAGAATACCCTCTGACTACCACGCTGTTGGGCCGCTACACCTCTTTAGTGCCTACCTGCTCCTTCTCGAGCTGAATCCTCCGTTAAGGTCCGGCACAGGTGTCCAGCGCGGCTCACAACAGCTGGTGACGTCAGGAACGCTGGATGCGTGTCGAATGTAGGTCCGGTCAGGAAGAAAAACTCTGCGCAGAGTAATATTAGAACTGAGTCAAGTAGTCCCAACGAATCCTTTGCAATCCTTGCAGAAAGTAATGTATTATCACTTTGTGATTAATCATCTAGGTCCATCAACGCGTTTCACCACATAACATGGCTTTATCAAGATCAAGATCTTGATCTTGATAAAGCCATGTTATGTGGTGAAACGCGTTGATGGACCTAGATGATTAATCACAAAGTGATAATACATTACTTTCTGCAAGGATTGCAAAGGATTCGTTGGGACTACTTGACTCAGTTCTAATATTACTCTGCGCAGAGTTTTTCTTCCTGACCGGACCTACATTCGACATGCATCCAGCGTTCCTGACGTCACCAGCTGTTGTGAGCCGCGCTGGACACCTGTGCCGGACCTTAACGGAGGATTCAGCTCGAGAAGGAGCAGGTAGGCACTAAAGAGGTGTAGCGGCCCAACAGCGTGGTAGTCAGAGGGTATTCTTATACTCCGCAAAGGAGACACGGTTTATTGATCATTATAGAAACTGCTAATAACCCCTGTTTGATTTGAAACATCTAACGGAACTACAAATATCTGCATACGGTGTTTTTACACCAATTTATTCCTATTACGGAGCCTTAACATTTATTTCAACTCTAGGCAGAACGTTTCATACCTACCTTACTCCAAACGGAACTTTTACTGTGACATAATCTCACACGAGCCAGTATTTCACAGGTGGATTTACACTTTTATATAGGGCAACCATCTCAATATCTTTTCAGACCTAGAGGTCTCAACTTATATTCAGCTTCTTTTAGCCACTTTTAGCATAATTTTAGCATAGTGTTTTGATACTATATATGACCGGTCATATTATTTTTGTGTTATTTTATATGTGATAAATAAATTTTACCTTATCGCTTTGATATTTTATTCATTTCAGTTGCTTTGATATTTATTTATTTATCCCAGGTGCTAAGAGAATACACCTATACAATATTTGTATGCCACATCAAGTGTTTTTATAATATATTATCTGTATTTTATTTTCTATCCCCATAGCTGTTTAGCGCATACACACACTTCTCTCTTTTTTCTTTGCATCATTTGTGTGGGTCACTCACTGAAATTTGACTTTTCACTGGGGTGAATAAAGTCTTAGCAGTGAAAGCGTTAATAACTGTGTGCTGTGAGGCAAATACAAAATAATATTAGTCTAATTCTGCAACCTAAATAAACAAGAGGAAAACAGAATTAAGAACATAAATAGTTACCTCTGTTATTCAGCCTTATTCATTTTGTTTGGATTTTCATTCTAAGAAAGAAACACAATTTCCTGTTTAGATTTCTGTAGGACATCATGTCTGAAAATTTTCCCTCTTAATTTTTTTATTTACAATAACAGTTCATAAGGTAAATTGGCAAAAAGAGAAAGATATGTCAAATGCTTTTTGTTTCCATGGAAACTTTTCTGGACAAATATTGAGGGCACTGTTGCCATTGGTGATATAACAGAGACTGCAGTGATTGCTATAGCGTTGAACTTCAAAGCCATTCCGTTCTAACAGCACTTACTCTACTGCTCTAATTGATGATACAAACAGATAATCAGAGTTTGCTGAGCTCAGGTCCTATTGTCCAAATGTATTTTGTTTGCTTTTACTTCTTAAAAACATATCTATCTATCTATCTATCTATCTATCTATCTATCTATCTATCATCTGTCTATTATCTATCTGTCTGTCTGTCATCTATCTATCTATCTATGTATTTATCTATCTATCTATCTATCTATCTATATATATATATATATATATCTATTATCTATCTATCTGTCTATTATCTATCTATCTATATATATATGTCTGTCTGTCTATCATCTATCTATCAATCAATCTGTCTGTCTATGTATCGTCTATCTGTCTCTATCTATCTATCCATCTATCGTCTATCTGTCTATCTATCTGTCTATCTATCTGTCTGTCTGTCTATCTATTCATCTATAGATAGTGCCTGTGTGTCTATCATCTATCTGTCTGTTTGTCTATCTATCTATATGTCTGTTTGTCTATCATCTATCTATCTATCTATCTATCTATCTATCTATCTATCTATCTATCTATCTATCATCTATCTGTCTGTAAACTAATCTTTATAAATATAAAGATCATCTGCATTAGGATATGGATATGAAATAAAACTTTACTGATTCAGATACAGTTTTCTTTATAAACTTCTGTTGTATGTAAGGAAATGAAAAATCATTTTGCAAATTTATATCTTTTTTGTTTGTATCCTTTGTTGAAACGTAGTTCCTTCCCAATCAAAAAATCCTAAGGCTACAACCCTTTTAACTCACCATCTTGAATACAGCTCGTTAGGGGGGCAATAACAGGTCCACAGAGCATTGGTGGTTCTCTTCTTCCATCAAGTGAAAAAATTTAAAATGAAATTAGAGGCGCCCTCATATACTAGCTGCTATTGTATTGCCAGTATTGATGTGCTAAACACTGCAACAAAGTGATGATCGTGAGACCTATCACTAATTGCTATGATATGTATCAATGCAATAAGTAGTGAAAAAAGCAAAATAACAACCTACATATATATATAAATTGTTAGACTCGAAAGATAATACTGTATATGTAATATACTACAATGATATGACTATCTCATTATCGGTTAAAACAAAAGATAGTCCACACTCTAAGAGATATTTTGCAAATCTCCAGGCAGCAGACTCATTCCAGATCGATGTTGGCAGTCACAGGTTCTGTTAAAAAGAAAAAGAGAAGAGGCGCCAAATGGTGTGTATCGTTTAAACTTCAGCAGGCCAAGCCCCCAAAAGAATCTTACTTACAAAATTTCCAGCACTTGAGAAGTGCCACAAATGCCTTCTGAACTGTTTGCAGCCGTCCAGCTAGCTGTATTGTACCAGTACTGCTTCAATATTATGCTGTGTGAGACAAAAAACACAAAAGTGCCACAATAGTGTGTATCAGTGTGATCACTACCAAAAGCGCAAATATTGAAATGTACTCACAGGATATGGGGCACTTGAGAAGTGCCACAAAGACCTCCTGGACACTTATCAGCTGTCCAGCTCACTGCGTTCACCGGTATCCTCTGGGCTCAATTGTTCAGGTCACAAAGGCTCCAATACAGCACCTTGGGATTTACCTTCAGCTCAGTGTACTTATCAGTGCATATATGGCCAGATAAATTAAATGCCAAAAAATGCCGTGCTACTCGTATAATACAAAAATGTTTATTAAAAACAATGTTACACAACGCGTTTCCCGGTTACTAAGACCGCTTCCTCAGGTGTATATTCAGATACAAAGTAGCAAAGTTTTATAGCCCTTGTCGGCGTCTATCCCGACCCAGGGCGCATGCCTGAGCAACTTCAAGTTCATTAGCCAATCCGTGCCTTTGGAAAACCATCTGAAATTTGATAGGTTACTATCCAGGGGCTTGGTTTGTTATGCTTCTAACTATCGTGTGTATAAAGGGTTTGAAATCAGCTCCCGATGTGTATTAATGGGGGTTAACCTTGTAAATAAACACATCGTGCGTGTCGATGATTACGTTATAGTGTCTGAGTATTACCTAAAATTTTTTAATTCGCCCCATTTTTCAGTATTTTTCGAGGTTGCTAAGATTGGGCTAAAGAAAGTTGATCATGCATTTACAAATCCTGGATACGATAATGAATATATGCATTTCTCTATATTACATATATACAGATATCTAAATACATTTACTAAATAAATGCCATTATGTTATAACATACATTTTCATTTAGTTAACATAGAACACAGATGCTTTATGTTCTAATTCTACAATAATTTCCAGATCTCAGTATCTACATCGTTTATCTAATCCATACATAATTAAAATAATAAAATAAAAACATCTGATACATCTAAATAAAATAATCTAAATAAAATGAGATAAAAATTAAAATGTTGATATCCTAAGGTAAAAAACCTATAGTAAAAAAACAGTAGTATCTATTGGTTGTAATCTATATATCTTATTGCCAGAACTCATGATTAATTTCATGATGCTAGACAATATATATAAGTATATATATACATATTCAATATATATTGAATCTAGTTTGGCTGCAAGTGTTTTTGTCAATGAAGATTGCCTCATCAACAAATCTAATGCAATTCTATATTTATATATCCTAAAAATCAATTAAAAGCGGCCATGTCAATATTTTCATTTAAGCCATGTGGTGTGAGAGTCTTGAGTTTCCAGATCCAAAATGTCTCTCTCTGTCTAAGGTGGATCAGCCTGTTTCTACCCCATTTGGGAGCAATGTATTCTAAAGGAAAAATGTTAAAGATGTCTGTTTGTCCATCATGACAGTTTATACTGTGTCGTGGGACACTATGATTTACAACCCCATTTTTTATGTTTCTGTTGTGCTCCCCCCACCTTTTCTTTAGGGGTCTTGAGGACCTACCGATATATTGAATCCCACATTGGCACTCAAGGAGATATACCACATAACTAGAGTCGCAAGTGAATCTAGAGGTTATCTCAAATTCTTCCTTTGTGGAAAAAGATTGAAATTTTAACCTACTTCCTGATGTGTAATTGCAAAGGCCACAATTAGGACGATTACACTTGAAAAAACCCCTTTTTCCAATAGGCCAGTTGTCCTTAATTATTTTTATATTTCCCCCTTTAGTGTATTTGTTCATTACCACCTTACTCGGAGCTAATTTATTTTTTAGAGTTGGAGCTCTCTTAAAAGTGCATATGGGGACCTCCTCCAAAATATTTTTAAGAATACAATCATTGCGTAAAATGTACCAATGTTTGCGTAGAATATGTTTAATTTTATTGTGGTTACTGTTAAATTTGGTAATAAATCTTAAATTATTAAGTTTAGACTTTGCATTGCCAGATTCTTCTTCTCCAATATTTTTATTATTTTCAGTGCCTTCATGTTTCTTTTTAAAAATGAAAAACTCATCTCTATCTTTGATCCTAGCTTTTCTATAGCCTTCTTCTACCAGGTCTCTGGGGTAACCTTTTTTCAGAAATCTTGACCTTAGGATATCTGCCTGATCATCAAAAGTGTTTAAAGATGTACAATTCTTTAACTAAATCCAGAAATTCTATGGTGTTTCTATTTATATTAGATGTTAATTTTAGGCCCATATTATTGTTATTTAAAGATGAAATAAATTCCTGTGCAGATTCCTCTGTACCATTCCATGGCTGTCCTTTGGGTTGGTGCTCTCCTTTTCTTCCATCCAATTTGTCTTCATGTCTTCTACGCTCGCCACTATTCCGACCCAGCGTACCTGGTTTTCAATTCGCCACCCTGGAGGCCACGGATGCCAGCGAAAGCTCATGTTCGATGCTGCCAGATACCCCATTGATTTCTATGGTAGAAAACAAGTTACGTTTACACCTAACACCCTAACATAAGCCCTGAGTCTAAACACCCCATATCTGCCACCCCTGACATCTTTGCCACCTACATAAAGTTATTAACCCCTATCCCGCCGCTCCCCGAAACCGATGCGACTAAATAAAAGTATTAACCCCTATCCAGCCGCTCCCCGACACTGCGGCAACTAAATAAATGTATTAACCCCTATCCCGCCACTCCCGGACCCCGCCGCAACTAAATAAATATATTAACCCCTATCGCGCCGATCCCCGACACCTATTAGATTAGGTGTAATTAGTTTAAATATTTGATAATTTATTTTTTATTTTGTGTAACTTCGTGTTTTTTATTTTGTGTAACTTAGTTGTTATTTTTTTGTAACTTAGTAATTCTTATTTGTAGATTTAAATAATTTGAGTAGGGTTAGGTTTTTAAATATGTAATGTAGTTAATTTAATTTGTAGTTTAATGTAATTTTAGGATAATAGGGTAGGTTAATTAATAGTTTAATATAGTTTAATGCAATTTTAGTATAATAGTTAGGGTAGGTTAATTAATAGTTTAATATAATTTAATTTCATTTTAGTATAATAGTTAGGGTAGGTTAATTAATAGTTTAATATAGTTTATTTTAATTCTAAAGGTAAGTTTACATTTATGATAAGATAGGGATGAGTTAATATTTAATGTAAAGTTAGCGGGTTGTTAGGTTTAGGGGTTAATAGCTTAATTTAGTTTATGGCGATGTGGGGGGCTGGCGGTTTAGGGGTTAATAGGTTTAGTAAGTGGTAGTGATGTGGGAGGCCAGGGGTTTAGGGGTTAATACATTTATTTAGTTGCGGAGCAGTCCGGGAGCGGCAGGATAGGGGTTAATAACTTTATTAGAGTTGCGGTGGGCTCGGGGAGTGGCGGGATAAGGGTTAATAACTTTATTAGAGTTGCGGTGGGCTCCGGGCGCGGCGGGATAGGGGTTAATAACTTTATTAGAAGTGTGGTGGGCTCCGGGAGCGGCGGGATAGGGGTTAATAACTTTATTAGAGTTGCGGTGGGCTCCGGGACCGGAGGGATAGGGGTTAATACCTTTATTAGAGTTGCGGTGGGCTCTGGGAATGGCGGGATAGGGGTTAATAACTTTATTAGAGATGCGGAGGGGTCCAGGAGCAGCGGGATAGAGGTTAATACATTTATTAGAGTTGTGGCGTGGTCGGGGAGCGGCGGGATAGGGATTAAACATTTTAGTATAGTGGCGGTGTTTAGTGACAGGGTATAAATAAAGTTGGGAAAAAGCCGAATAGCAGCGAGATCGATGACTGTTAGTTAACAACAGTCCGCTGCTCATCGCCCCATACTTGGTGCGCAGCTTTTTGACAGATTTTATTGAAAAATATGGAGAGCGTATTCCAGTCCTTGGCCGCGATGTTAGGCGAGCTTATTGGTGCCGTTGAATGCAAACTGTTGACGGCTTGATAAATAGGCCTCTTTGGCTATAATTAAACCTGTCATAAAACTGATTTCTCCTTCTTGGGAAACTTACGGCTAGATTACGAGTCTTGCGTTATGAGTAAAAAAGCAGCGTTAAGGCTCATAACGCTGCTTTTATACTACCACTGCTATTACGAGTCTTGTAGGTACAGCTGTCCCGCACACTTTTTTGGCCTTACCGCAAATCAACGTATGCAATTTACGTATAGCCTATTTTCAATGGGACTTCCATAGTGCCGGTATTACAAGCTTTTTTTTTTTTTAGACCAAAAAGTGAGTGGTACAGCCTAAAAACTTACTATTAATACCTAAATAATTCCTATTTTAAACTAAATACTTACCTGTAAAATAAACCCTAAGCTAGCTACAATATAACTAATTTTTATTTTACAGGCAAGTTTGTATTTATTTTAACTAGGTAGAATAGTTATTAAATAGTTATTAACTATTTACTAACTACCTAGATAAAATATATACAAATTTACCTGTAAAATAAAACCTAACCTAAGTTACACTAACACCTAACACTACACTACAATTAAATAAATTAAATACAATTAAATAAATTAAATACAATTACCTAAATTACAAAAAACAAACACTCAATTACACAAAATAAAAAACAAATTACAAGCTATTTAAACTAATTACACCTAATCAAAATAAAAAAAGCCCCCCCAAAATAAAAAAAAAAACCTAGCCTAAACTAAACTACCAATAGCCCTTAAAAAGGCCTTTTGCGGGGCATTGCCCCAAACAATCAGCTCTTTTACCTATAAAAAAAAATACAAACAACCCCCCCAACAGTAAAACCCACCACCCACACAACCAACCCCCCAAATAAAACCCTCACTAAAAAAAAACTAAACTCCCCTGAAAAGGGCATTTGTATGGGCTTTGCCCTTAAAAGAGCATTTAGCTCTATTGCGGCCCAAACCCTAACCTAA